>NC_056744.1:553923400-554045900 GCF_019279795.1 Protopterus annectens | reverse complement strand
AGCCCTGCACTAACAGGCTATGAAGCATTCCACAGCTGTCAGCCCCTAAACATGGACCACACCTCCACAGGTGGTGGTGTCTCCATATTCATATTGGATAGGCACACCACCAGACTAGTATCCCAGCATAATGCATCTGAGATACTTCAGGTACAACTCAGTTTGGGTAATACAAATATCAACGCCGCTGAGCAAGGCAATGGAGGATGTCAAGAAAAAACAATCTCAATGATGAACTAAATCCAGCAACCAATAAAAGTAATAGTCCAAGAACAGGCAGAATTGATTAGAAAGCAGATTTATTGATAAAACAGGTTAGCGCTTTCGCAATAGCTTCTTCAGACCTTATCACATAAACCATCAGATATCATTGCTCTAAATAAGCATAAAGGCGCCAAAGAACCATCAACATCTTAAAGATGTATAGCTCATAAAAACACTTAATAAGGCCATATGAGCAGATAAATATCATTGTGATTAAAAACATACATGTAATAGAAAATATATACAAGGAAATAGTGCCTGGCATAGTATGATAATATAATAAAAATCCTAACATTTCTTGACCAGAAACCTCCTAGATTTCAAGTTTGTATATCGTAATAAAAAGAACCTTAAGAATCTGCTTTGCTACCCAAGGACACGTCATGTCCCTTTTATCTCATCAGGTCCCTATATGACAACCTGTAACAAGTGCAATTTTTGCACGTATATAGCAACTGACCCTGACTTTCACTATTCCTATGGCTCTGGCATTTATCACATTAAAACGAAAGGTAATTGTATGTCTAAAGATGTGGTTTACTTAGCTTGCTGCACCTCATGTCCAGCTTACTATGTAGGCAAGACCAATCAGACATTGAGGGACAGGATCCGGGAACATGTATACCATACGAGGAAGGGCAATCTACACAATGCACTATCCAAGCACACGAACGAGGAAGGTATAGAACATCAATTCAAGTTCAGGATATTAGAACAGATCTCTAGAACATACAGGAGAGGGGACATTGGTAACTACACAGAGACCAGGGAAATCCACTGGATTATCAAATTCAGGGCTGACCTAGTACCACGTCTGAATGGAAGGGTTCCCCTACGCCCACTGCTGAAATCTAGGAGGTTATTGGTTAAGAAATGTTAGGATTTTATATCATTATATTATGCTAGGTAGCAGGTATTTAGACTTTTTCCAAACTTTTTCCATTGTTGAAATCTAGGAGGTTTCTGGTCAAGAAATGTTAGGATTTTTATTATATTATCATACTATGCCAGGCACTATTTCCTTGTATATATTTATATTTTCTATTACATGTATGTTTTTAATCACAATGATATTTATCTGCTCATATGGCCTTATTAAGTTGGCTTCATCAAGTTGCATACGTATATTTTTATATTTATTTACTTTTTGTTTATTATTTATGGATATCTATGTATTATGTTTTTAATGTGTTTTTATGAGCTATACATCTTTAAGATGTTGATGGTTCTTTGGCGCCTTTATGCTTATTTAGAGCAATGATATCTGATGGTTTATGTGATAAGGTCTGAAGAAGCTATTGCGAAAGCGCTAACCTGTTTTATCAATAAATCTGCTTTCTAATCAATTCTGCCTGTTCTTGGACTATTACTTTTATTGGTTGCTGGATTTAGTTCATCGTTGAGATTGTTTTTTCTTGACATCCTCCATTGCCTTGCTCAGCGGCGTTGATATTTGTTTTACACTTTTGAGTTCCTGGTCTCCGCTGAGCATTAACTCCGCTGGTTCAATTATTATTTTTCAGTTTGGGTAATAATGCAATCCAGGTCATGGCCTGCTATGGCTCCCCATCTATGTCCCCAGATTGTCAATCAACATTCCTCAACACCCTGGAATCTATGAAAGTCCAACCCAACACTGACATAGTAGAAGACTTCAACTACCCCTCCATCAAATGGGAAAAGTAGTCAAGCACCAATACACTGGCCCAACGCTTCCTGGGATTCATCAGTTCAAATGCTGTGGACTGGCTCATACTACCCCCCCCCCAGTAGAGTATGCAGCAAACAAGACCTGTGTTTATTACTTACATACGGGACTGTTGCTCAACCATAGTTGTCAATCCCTACCGGGTCAGATCCAAACATGATGTAATCAACATGGAACTCAACATCTCACCCCCACCCCCCACAAAGGTAACTACCTTGAAAAAACTATCCAAAGCTGACTTTGGAGTAATAAAAACAGGGGTGGATGAATTCACCACACCCATGCCAATGGGAAATAGCTGCATGACTGTCAAAGCATACACATATGCACTGTACAAACATGTACATGAATACATGGTACTAGCCATAGCCAACAGAATCAAGATGCTATCCTCCAAACACTGGAAGCCAATGTGATGGTCCCCTGCCATTACTAAAGTGTACAACAGAAGGAGGACAATGTTGCAGAAAAAGGTGGTGTCCTGCAACTGGTGAACCCCCTTCTTAGCCTCAACCACAACTTGAAATTCCTCAGGGATTCATCTACAGGCAGCTATGAAGGCAGAATTGCAGTAGACACTGATGATAATCACAAAGCCTTTAATAGTTATATCAACAACCTCCACAGCTATACCCACAAGTGCTGTGAGTTACTGCACAATGCTAACTCCTATCGAGAGACAACAGATATTGGCAACAGTCTTGTCAACAATCTTGTCAACACATTCAGTGCCAGCTTTACCCGTCTCCCCCCAAGAGAACAATCACAATGGCAGATGAATGCCAGGCACCCAGCATTACTGCAGGCCAGGTTAGACCTGCATTGTCCACAGGCAAGAATACAGCTTCCATGGGACACCAACATATATGTGGCTGTGTTCTACATCACGTACAAAGAGACCTGGCACTATATCTGTGTTCCCTGCTCAGTCACAGCCTCACCTTAGGTTTTGTCCCTCCAAAATGCCACACTGCTACAGTTATCCATCTCCATAAAGGGGTAGCATCTACAGACTCTGGGGATTATTGGCCCATTAGCTTGATGAGTCTACTATGTACACATATGGACTGCATCATCAGTGGCCTAATTGATCAAGATATAGGTGATCTCCTAACACTGGACCCCACACAGTTTGGCTTTGTGAATGGCAGATCATGCCTGCTCAACCTGGCTGACTTCTTTGAGTGAGTCATCAGGGCTGTGAATGACAGTAAGGCACTCCATACAGCCTACATCAATTTGGCCAAGGCTTTTGATACCATTCCTCAATTAGGAATTATTGATAAACCCACCAAACTAGGCATCAACCTCCTATATCAGTGGGTGGGTTGCAAATTGGTTTACAGAATGCACAGTGTAACAGTGGCAAACTCCAAGTCAAACTGGCAAGCGGTCACAAGTGGTGTCCCACAGGGATCAGTACTGGGTAGTGTACTGTCCAGCATCTACTTCTCAGGAGTCCAGCCCAACACAGAGGAACTCTGGCTGACCAAGTTCACCGAGGACTGCAAGCTGGGAGCTATCATTGACTCCACAAGTGATGCAGACATCCTACAGAAAGGCCTCATTGAGACCAATGAGTAGCATGGAAACCATGCTTAATACCACAAAATTCATCATCATCCCCTTTGGTAAAACAGTTCCTAGTAAGTACCACATCAATGGGAGCCCAATGAACACTATAGGCATTATAAGAGATCTGGGGACACAGGTTAACAGCAACTTCTCCTTCAACCATCACATTCCCACTGTGGTCAGTAAGTCCTTCTATGTGGCACATTGCATTACCAAGGGTTTTGCATTCAGAAAGACATAGGTAATGATCTCTGTCTACTGTTCCCTCATTAGACCACTCATGATGTATTACGGCCCATTTTCCATGTACCTCACTAGACACCAGCAACAGCTGGAGAGGCCACTGAAGCACCTCATAAAGAGGTTCCTAGGCAATTAACACATGTCCTACATAGATGGACCCAGAACACTCCAGCTATTCCCTGTGTCATATCACTTAGTTAGAGGCTATCTGTTCTTGACTTACAAAGCCACGTCTGACCCAGCTGTTTTAGAAATGCTACATATAATGACATCCTAATCCCTCCACACCACACACTGCCGAGACTTCTACCTCATTATCACAATCACCACAACATGCTGGTGGGACAGGACCCTCACCAAGAGACTGCACATACGCTGGAATACACTTCTCATACATGTCATGCAGAGCACCTAGCTAAACCTGTTTCAGAGAAATCTTGATGAGTGGATGGGTAATAGACAGTTCACCACAAGGATCACTGCAATGGCTCTACTTGATACAGGCACTGGGAAGTCACATTGGTTGGCACAATGGCAGGGTCCTTCTAAGGGCTAGGCTTGTAAAGGCTCCTGGCCCATTAGCCTACTACTACACTTATGAACCTATAAGGGGAATGACATCAGCAGGACTGATAAAGTAGGGCAGTGGATGTTAAACTTATCAAAATACTTTGTCCTACAAACAAACACACTTACACGATGTGAGAGTAGAACCCCTACCTAACTAGCTACTTGAACTAATGTGTTATGCAGTTATCACACATGCTACAGAGCTTACTGTCCTGAGAGTGGGCCAAAGGTGCTGATATGGAGAATGACATCAGCAGGACTGATAAAGTAGGGCAGGGACTGGGAAACGTATCAAAGTACTTCTACTTACAAACATACACACCCACACACACATTTGCCGGATACAAGAATAGAACCCCTGCTGGACTACTTATGTGTACTATAGTGTTAAGCATTTATCACACACACACTACTGAACTTACAGGACTGACAGCTGGCCAAATGCTGATAAAGGGACTGACATCATCTGGACTGATAAAGTGGGGCAGTGGGAAGTGTTGTGGGTGGGAATGGCATAAAACTGTTTCACCTACAAACAAACGAACACGCAACTCCCTCAGTCCTGCACACACAACTGTCTCACACACACACACACACACACACACACACACACACACACACACACACACACACACACACACACACACACACACACACACACACACACACACACACACAAAATGTGCCAGTATTTAGTTTAGAACTCCTACCTATCTAGTTACTTGTACTATAGTGTTATGCAGTTATTGCATGTGCTACCAAGCTTATAGGGGAAGTAGGTGTCCAATGGTACTTTTAAGGTGACTGACAGCAGCAGATCTTGTGCAGATGGCCAATGTGAAGTTTACTGAGTGGGAACAGTCTGCTAATACTTAGACCTATAGACACACACACACAGGCAGGTGATGTGATATTAACACCTCAACATCAGTACTATTACACAATGGGGCTCACCTTTTATGCTTGAACATGCAACAGTTTAAAGCCAGTATGCCACTGTCCGCAGCAAGACATCACTGTATGCCTTTCAGGGTACCCATGAATGTGATCCACACTGCTGTCCCCCTGTGTCTCTTGGTCTATCACTGTCACTTCTCCACATCTATGTGTGTCTATGCTTGTCATATATAGTTATCTGTTGGCAATATATGTATGCCTGTGTGTCACACACAACAGATGCAGATATATCACATATGGGCCACCTACAGCAAGCTGGGGGCAATCCTGTCTGATGTGTGTGTGTGTGTGTGTGTGTGTAGGGACAGTAAAGGTGTAAATAGCTGTTTGTATGCACAGATATATCTACACAATATAGTCAGTTACCAATCTAGGTTCCAACATGTCCTGTGATTTTCTAAGTGTAGGAGTAGACCAATATAGGTTCCAATATGTCCTGTGATTTTCTAAGTGTAGGAGCATGCCCAGTGTGACCTTGTATAGTTAGAGTGGGACTCCATTCTAGAGGTAAGTGTACTCCAGTTCAGGGTTTTGTGTGCTACAGACAGACCTCTCAGGAGTACAGAGAACTTTCCTCGGGTAATGGTTTGTTTTGGCAGACATTTTCTGACATACCTGTATTCTGACAGTGCAATGTATTGTGTCATTACCTAGTGTCAGACATCCTGAAAGCATCACAGTGCTGTACCAGAGGAATATTAGTCATATGATGTGTAGACTGATATTATGATGGCACCTATGTACATTCTTGTCCAACAAAGCCAGTTGGGAGGTGTGGCTACAGCCAATTGAGTGATAGTCCAGCAACTTGGTGATATACTGGCTGGAGATCTTCTGCTTCTGTGTTATCTGTGTAACCTGAGATGTCATATCCTGGTGTGGCTACACCTCTCTACTCTACATTTTTTGGCAGATTGTCCTGGTGTTTGGCTAGAGGTTCTGTCCAGTCTGCATAAACATGTGTTTTTATGGTAAGTTATTTCAGTATAACTGAAGAGTGATGTTACAAAATATTGACAGACATTCCTGTGCCAGCCTACATAACCTTCAGACAATTCCCACTACTGCAAACCCCTTGCCCTACCAACTTTCTCAGTATGTCAGGGCAATATTTACAACAGATGCCTATTTGTGCCTTTGTTCCACATTTACTTCTGCCCTTGTTCAGACATGTTGCTGTCAGAGGTTTGGCGTTATGGGTGTGGGTACAGACTGCATTGTATTGTGCAAGCATGTCTATCATGTACAAAAGCAGACATAAAACAAGGAAAAAAGCCACATTGACAATGACCACTGGCAATAGTAGCAAAAAACATGATTATTCACAAAAGCCCTAGCACCTCAGCTACACAGCCCTCAAGAAGTCAATTATATGTGTAGTATATTCCACATAGCACTGTGACTTCCAGGTATGTTAGTGGCAGAGCAATAGGTATCCCTGACATGAATAAGTTTTGGCACTGCAGTTATCTGCACATGGCCCTGTGACAGACAGCCTGTACCTAGGGCAGTACAAGATGACAGCCAGGAGAACATGCTGGACAGATCCTGAGAGTATTGACCTCACCTTAATATAGCTCATTGACTCCTGCATACTGAGCACATGCAACATGTTTTCATGTATATTGGGACAGACCTACCACTATGTGCTATGCTACTATTATTCTGCAAACATACATGTTACTCCATTTCTGTGTGAATATGGGGTGAGGCACACCTGTCAACTGTAGACATTTGCAGAGACTGTGCTGATATTTGCTTTACATATTGGTTACATTTACCATACTATTGTGCCCTGTCTTGGGGACTACAGGCATATCAGTAAAGAGCACAAGTGAGATTGTA
This sequence comes from Protopterus annectens, assembly GCF_019279795.1. Classification (NCBI taxonomy): domain Eukaryota; kingdom Metazoa; phylum Chordata; order Ceratodontiformes; family Protopteridae; genus Protopterus; species Protopterus annectens. Next base: position 554,038,738 of record NC_056744.1, on the reverse strand, counting down.
CTGGCATACATTTGCATGTCAGTCTTGTTACCTTTCAGAGTCTTACTGCCACTGCGAGACCTGCTGTGTTATGACTGTGTGGGTCTGTAGGGAGGGTGATTCAACATTGCTGCCATTTGTGGAGCTTTGCCAGACATTTCTCTTCTGTTTTCTACAGCTGACTTGCTGTGTGGGTCTGAAGGGTGGGTATCAGACCCCACACTAACATCCATGGCAGTGAGCTATGCCCCCGCCCCCCAGTTAGTTGTTCACACACATATACTGCTGTGAGATTTGCCACTTTGGGTATTAATGCATAGTGTTGGGAGGCCAGTATTGGGCAGACATTACCTGGTGTCCCACATAGCTGTCAGTTGTCTGCTGCTATCCTAGACGTCCACCCCATTCCCCTTGCATGCATGCAACAATACCATATAAATGCTACCAGAACATACTGATACATTAATTTACTGTTAAGGCGACTGACTTACCTTGTGCCTGTGGCAGTTGTGTGTACATTGATTGAGGGCTACCTATGTTGGATGCACACAATACACTGCCTATACATGGTAAGTTACAGGTAGTGTGATGTGTGTGTCATCCCTTTTTACTGTCTGTGTGAGTAGAGAGATGTGTCAATTCCTGGGTGCCCACAGTGTCAGTGTGTGTGCTATGCGTTGCATCTTTGCCAAGGCCAGGCCATACTGGGCATGCCTCCATCTGCCTACAGGGGCTGGCTCAGAGGTTTCATCATCTGAGTCCCTCTGTGCCTGTGGGGACCTTGGCATAGTGGGGGGCTGTGTGGACCTTCCCCATTCTGTTCCTGCTGCAGCTGTTTCCACAGGATCATATTGTGTAGCATGGCACATACTATAAACATGTGTGCACATGTGGCTGGAGAGTACTGCAAGGCTCCACCTGATATGAAAACTGTGACTTGAGCATCCCAAACACATGCTTTATAATGATCCTGGTTTGTGCGTGTGCCTCATTATGGCGTTCTTGCATGAGTGTGTGTGCATTTCTGATGGGTGTCATCATCCATGGCTCCAGTGCATAGCCAGCATCCGACACCAGATGGTCATATGGGATGCGCCCCCTGACAAATCCCTGATACAGCGTTGAGGAATGCCAGATGTGGGAGTCGTGACAGCTTCTAGGGCTGCCAGCACACACATTCATGGTAATGCCCTGGGCATTGCACATGACCTGGCAGTTGATGGAGGGGAAGCCCTTGCAGTTTATTTAGACCCTACCCTGCTCACTGGGTGGTACTTTGATGTGGATGTGCAAGTGCATGCAGTCTATTGCACCCAGAACCTCCAGGTAGGCTGCAACACAGTGCAAGAGATGCACATTGCTGGTTAACTTCTCATGGGTGTGGAGGAAGTATATGTGCTCACCAGCATGTGGTAGGATGGCATCCAGGAACTGGTGGAGTACCCTGGATGCAGATGCCTATGAGACCCCCATGATGTCCCCAGTAGGTCTTTGGAAAGTACCTGTAGCTAGTATTTTTTTGGCTACACATAACTTAGTATCCACTGGGGTGGGTTCCCCTCTGTTCATTCTGGCTCTGAGGCAAGGCTGGCATAGCTCAACAAGTTGCTGAAGTATGTTCTTGTCCACCCTGTAGCACTCTGCTATCTCCAGGTCATGTAGCTCCTCCTAGGTTACCCTGGGTCTGAACACTCTTCTCTTCCTCCTGAGTCTGGGGTGGTTGTCCTCCTCACCACCATCAGCCTCCAGCACATACTGATGCATCAAAACAATGGCAGCCCCTAGCATTTTTTTCAGTTACTCCAAAGGTGCAGAGTTTGTGGGAAAAATAAGACTGAGGGTGTTTGCATACTTTATAGTGGTGTGCTACAACTGCTGCCTGCATGATTGTCTGTCTATGATATATTCCAGCTGCCAGCTATATTACTCATGAATTTGAATTGGCCTGAGTGTTAGCGGCATTAGTGGTAAATTGTGCATGATTGCCTTTATTCTGCTGTTGCCCTTTTTCTTTTATTTTTTGCTTACATCTCCTCCCATTTTCAGCTATGCAGCCACATGCCATATGTATTATTGCCTGCTTTACATGGCCCATTGTGAGTTGCAAAAGTCCCGTATTAGTGATTTCTACTCCATTTCTCCTTTATTGTGCTGTTGCACTTTATTTTTCTTTCTTTGTTACATCTCCTCCCATTTTCTGCTATGCAGGCACATGCCAGCTGTATTATTGGCTGCTTTCAATGGCCCATAGTGAATTGTAGAGTGTCACATTACTAATTTGTACTGCATTTCCCTTGTTCAGCTATTTGCTCTTTTGTTTCGTATATCCTCCTGTTTAAGCCCTGGGGCGCCCCGCTCAAACTCGTTCAGCTAGTGTAAACACTGGTGAAAAGGAAATGGCCTGCCCTGGCCACAAACACGCTTAGCTAAGCACAGCTAAGCTATCTAGGACACCACCCCCCACTTGGCTGTGTTTAGCTACTTGCAAACCCGGGCAACAGAGTTCCAATGTGCTTACAGCAAGCATGACACATCCCCCATTTGATGTCATCTAACTGTCCTGCTTACACTGCCATGTTGCAGCACCTACATGGTTAGGTGTAGTCTGACAGAAGAAATTTGTGATTCAGTATAAGTCCCTTCATTAACATACCCCACTGCCCTACTCCATAGTTACTACACTGACACTGAGCCTTTCCCCTTAGCAACCACTGTTCCCTGGTACTGTTTTCATTCTGCATGTAATTGACTATAATGACAAAATGCAGATTTCACAGTTATTTGTGCTTTTTCATTTTTTTTTATTTTTCCCATGATTCCATTTGTACGGTGCTGCCCTAAGCTTAAACAGCCAACAGCAGCCAAAAAAAAAACTTTTATTTTAGAAAAATTCAACTATTTTCCATGCCAATGGCCATATATTTGGCCATTGGAATGCCTAATGTATGGACTACTAGCCTACACTGTTCCTGCACAGAGACCTGCCTACTTTCTGGATCACTAATTCAGCTCATTTACATGGTTTTCACCAGCAAATGAGCTGATTAGCATCCTGCACAGCTTTCTGTGCAGGAACAGCGAAGGGCTGCTCATACATGTAAAAACGGCACGTTCCTGGATCGCTCGGCAGCCATACTCAGTGCAAGAGATCTACACTGCTCCTGCACGGAGTTCTAAGCTTTCTGAATCTCGCAGTAGATCTATAACATATGAAGGAGCTGCATGAATTATAAACATTCTCGCCCTTACATAGTTACAACAAACCCAATTAAATAAATGCATAAATGTTCTAAACTCACCTCCTCTGTAACACTTAGAAAAACCCTTTAACTTAGTTACATAAGTGTTTTAAACTCACCTGTTCTTATACAATTACAACAAAACCCATTTACATAAATACACAAATGTACTAAACTAACTTCCTCTGTAAGTTATTAAAAAGCTTTAACTTAGTTACACAAGTGTTCTAAACTCATCTGCTCTGTAACACTTACAAAAAAAATTTAGCTTAGTTACACAAGTGTTCTAAACTCACCTCTTCTGTAATACGTACAAAACAACCCTTTAGCTTAGTTACACAAGTGTTCTAAACTCACCTGTTCTTATACACTTACAGCAAAATCCATTAACATAAATACACAGTCGTTCTAAACTCACTTCCTCTGTAGCACTTATAAAAAAAAATTTAACTTAGTGTTCTCAAAACTTTAACTTAGTTACACAAGTGTTCTAAACTCACTTGTTCTTATACACTTACAACAAAACCCATTAACTTACTTAAATAAAAGTTCTGACTCACCTGCTCAGTAACACCTACAGCAATACCCATTAACCTAGCTGCACAGATGTCCCAAACTCACCTGCTCTGATACACTTGCAAAAACCCAATAACTTAGTTACACAAGTGTTCTAAACTCCGATGTTCTTATACACTTACAACAAATTCATTAACTTGGATATACAAAAGTTCTAAACTCATCTGCTCACATACAGTTACAACAAAACCCATTAACATGGTTACACAAAAGTTCTAAACTCACCTTCTCAAACACAGCTATTACAAAACTTATTAACTTTGTTTGGTACAGAAATTCTTTAAATACACATACTCAAACAAAATATATATTTCATACAAATAAATACCAAATTAAAATGTTTCTTGCATGGGGACTTGCATCATTGAAAGCAGAGAACCATCCCATTCACTTACTTCTAAATGTTATCTTCGTACTCTTTCTAACTCAAAGGAGTGATTTTTCTGAAAAAAAAATTATTAAAAAACGTTCACATTTTAATCTTAACTGCATTGTTAGACTGACATGCAATGAGGTTGCAAGTACGCTGAAAATCAAACACTGAAAAATGCTCCAAGAAGCAAAAATCATGCACAATTCCATCCTAAGCAAATCACAGTATGCATGTGCACATTGTGGGCAGGATTCACGAAGCCTCCGTGTAAGAGTTATAACTCATACACGGAGGCTGCAGTTAAACGGGGTGATGTCAGCATGCTTTGCATATTCATGAGAGCATGCTGAATCACACTTAAGGCTAACACGGTCCGTGTAAGACAGTAGGGGCGTGTCCGTAGGCTGAGCCCTGTAAGTGGACACGCCGCCAGAAGAGGAAAAGTTCCCAAAGTAAACACCCACGACAGAGTCCACGGAAATGTGAATAAACAGAACACAACACATGCCCCCACAGACTATGAACAGAAAACATATAAATAAACATGTTATATATTTTTTTTAAATTGTAAAAATGTTTAACCGTGAGGGCGCTCGTTTGCAAGGGCGTGCCCGTAGCGCAGCTACAGTTAGCAGTCAGTGGGAAAGCATATAAGAACTAAATATGCAAAAAAAGCCAGGAAGCAATAGCGTAGCAGTAGAGATGTTGGCTGAAGAGCAGGCATTCATGGTTCGAGCCCCCACAACACCATTTTTTTATTTTTAGCAAAATAAGCAGGAAACAAGTCCCTGACAAATATGTACACATAAAACCACATTTTATGTAAAATGTAATGAAATAGCCCATTTATTTTGAAGAAATGTGAGGTAACAAAAGAATAAAAAATGCCAGATGTGCCCATAGCTGAGCTACAGTTTAACAGGGTGAGTGCATCTGCCCGTAGATGAGCAGTGGTTTAACTGGTGCAAAATGAGTGCCTGTAGCTGAGCAGTGGTCTAACATGCTAAATCTATGTGCCCCTAACTGAGCTGAGCATAATATGCGTGCTGATAGCCAAATGAGGCTTAAACCAGTGTACCCCGTTTGCGCGGAGCTGTGCACCGCGCAAACAAGCAAACCGACGGGCAACGTTGAACAAGCCGTATCAAAACTGCCTTTACACAGACACACCCCTCATCATGTCTAGACAGTCATAAAAAATGAAAAGTAGTGGCCAGGTTCGAACCCAGGATACTATACACCATAGTGAAGGTACCAAACCACTAAGCCATGACAGCAGTACCTAGAAATGCAATAATAGCTAATATATAGGAATGAATACAAACTGGAGCATGACAATCCAGGTTTACTGAAGTTGATACAATTCCAAAATGGCCAATCACAGATATGTGTGGGAAAAACGGACTATATAAGCCCCATAGGTGGGAATACACAGCATAAACGATTGTAGAACTGAACTGCAGGCAGAATGACAGGAGTAGGAGAGGGTAGTTGCTTTCAAGCACAGAGGTGGGGCGTTGAGGAGTCCAGGTACATGGTCTGGCTCCTAGCCCACAATCATGAGGCCCAACTCATACAGGGCCAGGTCCTCTGGGGAGCATACAGGGCCGAGGCATGGGACCGGTTGGCTCATGATCTCACCAGTGCCACAGGGATTCCAAGGACTGGTGAGCAGGTCCGTCACCACCATGCGGACCTGAAGAGACGCAAGCAGGACCAACTGAACCTTTGGATCCAGAAGGCCCGGCAAACATCCAACGCCCCACTACTGAGTAAGTTACATTTAATTATGTATGTAAGAAATTAAACTAGCTGATATTATGGAGATGTGTATTCCAATATAACATCATTTATATTACAGCTGCAGGAGTCCGTTCTGCAAACCGCAGAGCCTATGGCGATAGGCTGGTGCGGTTGCGCCACCAGGCAGGTCAGTAATCCACTACCAGTAACTGTAAAGAAATATAAAAGTATGACAGTCAGCAAAAGAGTGCAGTGTAGTCACTAAGGAATAAAATGTGCAAGTAACAGTGTGAAAGTGTCTGAACGTATTGCTTGATTACAAAAGTGTGTTTCAGCCTGTAAGTTAAACCGAAAAATGAAACTTTCTGACATAAATTCTGAAATAAAAGTGCCCCACCTGTAAGAAAATAGTACACAACCTGCAGCAGGCTGAAAAGTATAGCTGCAGAAGATGATGAAATCACATGTGTGAAATATATCCCTGTTGAAATACTGAAACATGACAGAAGTGAGACTGCTGGAAAGGATTGTAATAACTACAGGTAAAACATGTCAATAAAGCCTAGAGGTAAGTACCATCCTGAATAGTAAAATGAAAGCAAGTGAGAGAGTGTGAGAAAGTGTCATGAATCCAGCAATACAGTAGTAATAACCCCTGAATAAAGTATACTGCAGTCAAGACAGAATGGAATGCATGTGAGAATCAAAACCAAACAGCGAAATCTGTTCAAAGTGTTGCTGCATCTGGAATGTGTATCCCAAATCTGGATATGTTGCTCTCAGTCTGCAATATGCAGATAGGATGACTGTCTGATATACCAGACATCCACACTTGTCTACAGCTATATAAAGCAAATGTAGCAGGATGATGTAGCTGAACAAAGCTAGATATGAATGTGTATGAAGAACAATAAAATGTATATTGATGTTGCAGTAACAGTCCTATCACCAAGTTGAAATAGTTATCATATAGGAAAGTGTAGTTAGAACAGTAGTGTGTATATATCTGTAGCTATTAGAAATGTACAGCATATGTATTGGTATTTGAAGGTGTTAATATTATTTTCTTCACCCCACCCTATAATGACATATAACCCATTCCACGTGAAAATGGTATGTGCAATCACAATTAACACCCCTGGACATTTGTCCTGTTGGGTCATATATATTTGCATGTCTGTTGATGCATCTGCCCCTGTTCATACATCCAAACTTGATGGCCTGTTGCCATCAATTAACCCTGCATGTCATTGGACTGTTTATTGCTGTTCAAATTATGCATGTGTTATGCATGCTGTTCAATGGTGTGAATATCTGGGTGTTTGGTTAATGGGAATACTAATGCATGCTGTTACAACTAATTGTGAATGGTATTATATGTCACTAACCCAAACTGTCATGACATAATGCAAAACATAGGATGACAGGGAAGGCGAGTGCACCTGGCACTAGTGCCGAGTCCGGACCCTCCTCCAGTGGCCCTGTGCCACCTGCGGGTGGAAGCGCTGCAGGGGATGGGGCTCGCCCCCCCTCTGCAAGTGTGGCCGGAGGAGAACCACCACTCACCCTCCGTAGCATCCGGACTGTGATGCGTAGGGAGATTCGGGACTCTGTTCTCGAGCCCCTACGCCAGCTTGAGGCATGGGTGGCGCAACTAACGGGCATGCCTGTTGCCCAGCCTACACAGCCCCCAGCACAGCCCCATCCTGGGCAGTGAAGGAACAGTGGCAACTGCCTATGGGTGGGGATATCAGTTCCACTGTAGCCATCTGTGGGCTCATGGGCTCTGGATATCCAAACCTCCATCCCCGTCAATTGTGTAACCCCCCCACACATGTCATACACCGCCCCTGTATGCGTCTTGTTTGTCTTGTCTGTTTACCTACCCAACCTACCTCCCCAGCTGTACTGACTTCCTTCACCTGACATACCACTCTCACCTGAAAAAAAAAAAAGGGCACTCTGTACCCACAAAAAAAATACACCCCATACATAGCTGCCCATTCTGCACACATGTCTGCTGGACATGGAATCTATCAATTACAATTGGCTGTACAACAAGTATTATTGTTGTCCTGACACCTCTCTCAGGGGTGGAAGGTTTCAAATGTCACACCAAATTACATACATATGCACAGCTGTTGCTGATGAAGAAATGGGCAGCTATGGGCCTTACCTACATCCCTCCTGCAAATCCCAAGCTTGTTTCCCTACTGTCTTACCCTCTTTGTGACCCCTTTTTCACCACTTTCATGTCTCCCCATTTTCTTTTCTTTCAAAGAAAATAGCACGGGTGTGAGCCAGAGTAGGAACTGTTAAGCGGTTGTAAGCGGGTGTGCACTTGTGTGCGCGGAGCTAACCGCCAGTGCGCATGCGTCAGCTCCGCGCAAACCAGCGCTAACCCGGTTACAACTGCTTAAAAGTGCCTTAGTCACTTTGATTGACAGGTCCTGTACTCAGTTCAAAAGCAAAATAAAATCCCACTGTCAGTCCCGAACCCTGGAAACACTAGTCTGTATGACCTACCACTAAGCCATGACTCTTATACAAGAGCACTGTGCTAAAATAAATATAACATGTAATAATAGGGATGAATGTAAAGGGAATATAGGATGTGTAGTACCCAAAGCATGTCATGTAGAATTAATGTCAAAACTACTGGATTCCCACGATAGTACTGTGTGAACACAAACAGCCATGCCAGTTGGTAGCTTGTAGGTAATAATGTCAGTTAAAGTACATATATAAATGTATGTATATGTACATATATATATATATATATATATATATATATATATATATATATATATAGTTGTAGGAGTCATTGTGCATACACACTTACTACAGGGAACAGGAGAGAGGAATGGAGAAATGTGAATCTACAACATAGCCTGAATCAAGAGAGAGATACTAACCTTTACACTCACAGAACACTGTCCACAGCATACCAGCATGGTCCCCGCCCTTACAATCTGAAAGGGTAACGCCTATCCCACATACCCTTTTATAGCACTGACCTGAAATCACAGTGAGAACTGCAATCAGTACACAACTGGCTGTATGCAATTAGCAAATGCTGGCTTACAATTGGTGCAGAGGCCATCACATGGACCTATGCAGATACCTACAAAAGCATCCAGTACTAACACTCCACACATGCAATACATTCATTGCTTCAGGCCTCCTAGCCTTTACTAACACCATAAACCATACTTGCAACACTAATTATATATCCTTAGCCCTCTTTTTAGATCTTTCCAAGGCATACGATATGGTTGATCACCAACTTGTAATACACACCCTGCAAACATTCTGTCTAGATACTGAAGCCTTCCAATGGTTTCAATCCTACCTGCATGGTCGACAGCAGGCTGGCCTCTGGCAGAACAAACTCTCTAACCTTCTACCTAACACCCTCAGAGTACCACAAGGCTCTATACTAGGGCCCTTGCTGTTCTCCATCTTCATTAACGACCTTTATACTGTCATCCCAAAAGTCAGCTGTATCCAATATGCTGAAGAGTCTACTCTGATCTGCTCAGCCACATCTCCAGTAGAGTTATGGTCAGCTACCCAGACCACCTTTAATACAATAGAAAACTGGATTTCTGAACATCGTCTGATCCTAAATCCAAAATAAACTAAACTGCTGTTATTTCACCAACATGTAGGTCTACCGCTTTCACCTTTACCCTAACATCAACTGATGGCACAATAATCTCCCCTGACCCATCTACTAAACTATTAGGTGTCATCATAGACAATAATCTCAAATGTGACCTACATGTTAACCAAATTATCAAAGCCATCAATAAATAACTAGGGTCACTTTACAGAATAAAAGCCTGCCTAGCCCCTCCAGCTAAAGGTGCCATAGCTCGCTCACACCTTCTTTCAACCCTTCTGTATGCATCCCCTCTACTCTCAAATATGAACAAGACTGTCCTTACCAAACACTCAATTTGCTACAACCACATTGCCAGGTTTGCCACTGGGCTGCCTTTTAGGACACATCATTGCATCAATCTAAATCAGCTTGGTTGGCTTGCAATACCCAGCCTAATACAGTATAACCAACTGATTATGGCCTATCAAATCCTCTATAATCCGGACAATACTCCTGCACTTCAAATATTATCACCCCCTATAACAATCCTAGACCACTTCAATCCTCTAACAAACTACTAATTCAGACTAGCACATTTAATAACACAACCGGTGATTCTCTCTTTGCAAACTCTGTAAGTAGATTCTGGAACCCACTTCCAGCTGATATTACCCTACTTTCCACCTTAGGTCAATTTAACACTAGACTCAAACAACATTTGTCACTTAACTGGCTATGTCAATGTATCAAGCCTGGCTAACTCGAATGTGTAAAATCTGTGAACCAGTTTACTGTGTAATTTAATTTAATCCTGACTTGTGCTCAGGACTAACATTAACCTGTGGAACATGTTTAACTTGCTTACTTATGTAATCTCTGTAAGTAATCTGTTTGTAATATGTAATGCTGGTATTATGTAATGCTGTATCTGCTTACCCTTGTAGCTTTTCTCCCCGGGCCTCCCCTGGAAATGGACATGCATCCAGTCGGACTATCCCAGTCAACAAATGTAGGATAAATAAATAAATAAAATATATTACAGTGACTACAATACAAGTCAGACATTGACACGCACTGACAGCATGCTGAACACACTGGGACATACGTGGGGACTCAGAATAGCATCCTGCCTGAGCATCACACGCCTCTGCAGCTGGCGCACAGGCATATGTTCCTTTGGAACAGAGCACATGCCACACATGGCACACACATCCCCTGTGCCACACACTCACAGCCTGTAGGGCTACACAACACACCTGCTACAGACATGTCAGGTACCTGTCTTGGTTGCTGCACTGGGGTCCCGCTCAACAGGCTGTATCTGGTGAAGGTCACAGTGATATGCCTCAGGGGCACTATGGTCCACCACAGAACACATGCATACAGGTCAGTCAGAGGCATGGACACATATGACTCACTCATTGACCATGCCAGTATGGCTGACCTGAGACATACTTCCCTGGACTACGTGATAGGGAACATAGAATGGATCTCACAGCATGTGGCACAGGCCAGTATGAGCCTGATCTTGGTTGCCAACATACCCTCACCAGGTATGCTACCACTATATGTGGGAAGGGTGTTGTATGTCTACATTATGCTCAGTCTCCACTGTCATTCATAGGGTATCCGCTGGCTGTCAACGTGTGCTTACATGCTATGGAAGCCACAATGATGAGCAAGGGTCATCTTGCACGTGACACCCATGGCCCGATGTATAATGGCAAAGCTCCTTGGTACACACATACTGCCTTATGCTGCAGGACATGGTTTACATAGCCAACTCTGTGGATATCACACAGGTTAGGACACTAACAGTGCTGCTACACAACAACAGCAGTGTACACTGGAAGATGCATGCACCAGACACTGTCCTCAGCATGGTGAACTGCAATGTCTGTGCAGTACCAGATTCCTGATTCATGGCTCACAGGTGTTACCCATCACTGACAGGTTATGCCCCATACCATGCCTGTCGTCCCCTACACATGTAACACACATGGACAGGGGGTGGTATCCCAAGGTACCACAGATACACACACCTCCAGGTTGTTGGCACAGCACAAAGCATCAGGGCCTAATCATGTGCAGCTAACAGTGTGTCGGACTGCCATCTGGTTCATAGCCTGGCACACACAACCCTCCCATACACAGGAAGACCACCTATCCTCCATAACAACACTGGCAATATGACAGTCTCAAGAACTGTGTTTATATGGCTGGACTGCATCCAGCCAAACATTGTGCATGAGCATTACTGTAGCTACAACACACTAGTTGAAGGGATCACAGCATGTGGTCACTGAATTGCAGTGGAATGACATGTTACCACTACCACAACAGGTGGGAACATGCAGCACCTGTACATCGACTACATGTACACTATATGGCCCAGACCAGATTTGTATCCCCTGCTGTAGGTATTTTATCATATACACCCACACTGTATAGACAAATACCACGTGCGGACCCTGCACAGTAAGACACAGTCATATTGGTATACATTGCAAATACCATTTATCCACTCGAGGCATGTGTGAGACATGGTAACTACTGCAGGTCACAGGTATTTATGTGTATGTGTCACACATACATCATGTGTGCAATGCCATTGCTGGTCTAGGCAATGGCATGCATTGTTATGTACAAAGACCCACACAAGGTCATACTGTGTGACATAACCACACGTGGCGGTTGTGGGTTACCAAAACATACCTATCTGTACTCTGACAATGGTAATAGACACAGTAGCAGAGCGCACTATTGGCATTACTAGCCAACTAGCCCTGTTTGGCTGTGCTGATAGTGTGGTGACATCCCCTGTGTTTACTGGGGGAATATGCAGCATCTGGTGTATTGTAGTATTTGCCAAAAGGATCTGTTCTCTCACACTTGCATTTACACACACCCTACTACCCCCACACACACGCACACTTGCCATTTGAAGATTCATTCCCCTACCTAACTAAGTCATGACACGTGAGTGAGACGCATTAGCAAAGCGCACGATTCGGATTACTAGATAGTTCCTCTTCTCTGGCTGTACTTATAGGGTGCTGACAACATCAGTATTTTGAAAGGGTAATGTGCATCAAGTAGTGTGATCTCCTGATTGCCAAAACTAACATGTTTTTCATACGGAAATGCACACACACAAACTCCCCACATCCAAACACACACACATGCCATTTACAGGTTTCAAAAACTCCTACCTAACTACATTACGACACTCGGAAGAGACGCATTAGCAGAGTGCGCTATTCGCATTACTGGGAGGCTTCCCTTCTCCTGCTGTACTTATAGGGTGCTGACATCATCTGTGTTTAGAAAGGGGAATGTGCATCCTGTAGTGTGTTCTCCCAGTTGCCAAAAGGGACATTTTCCTCACACAGAATTGCACACACACTAACCCCCCTCATCCAAACACACACACTTGCAGGATTCAAACCACTACTTAACTTTGTTATGACACTCGAGATGGACGCATTAGCAGAGTGCGCTATTCGCATTACTGGGAGGCTTCCCTTCTCCTGCTGTACTTGCAGGGTGCTGACATCATCTGTGTTTAGAAAGGGGAATGTGCATCCTGTAGTGTGTTCTCCCAGTTGCCAAAAGGGACATTTCCCTCACACAGAATTGCACACACACTAACCCCCCTCATCCCAACACACACACTTGTCATTTGCAGGATTCAAACCACTACCTATGTTATGACACTCGAGACGGATGAATTAGCAGAGCGTACTATTTGCGTTACAGGGAGGCTTCCCTTCTCCTGCTGTACTTATAGGGTGCTGACATCATCAGTGTTTAGAAAGGGGAATGTGCATCCTGTAGTGTATTCTCCTAGTTGGCAAAAGGGATACTTCTTTCAAACAGTCTTGAACACACACTAACTCCCTCCACACACACTGAGCATGTACAGGATTCAAACCCCTACCTAACTATGTTATGACACTTGAGACGGATGCATTAGCGGAGCGCGCTCTTCACATTACTGGGAGGTTTCCCTTCTCCTGCTGTACTTATAGGGTGCTGACATCATCAGTGTTTAGAAAGGGGAATGTGCATCCTGTAGTGTGTTTTCCCAGTTGCCAAAAGGGACATTTCCATCTCACAGCCACAAACCCCACTCACCCACACACACACACACTGAGCATTTGCAGGATTCAAACCCCTACCTAACCATATTACGACACTTGAGGAAGATGCATTAGCAGAGCACACTATCCGAATTACTGGGCTTCTGTTCTGCACCTGTAGTATTTATAGGGTGCTGACATCTTTATTTCTACAGAGGTATGTACATGTAGTACTACCTGTCAGGTGGGGGATGGCATATATATGCATTTGCAGCCACCTACGTCAGGGTCAGATATGCACATCGCACTGGCAGGTTATGTTCTATACCTTGCTTTGGGACCACAGGACCTGTAACACATAACACAAACAGTCCAGAACACCACACCCACATCCAGGACACACACTTAGCTTCCCTGGAAACAGTGCCAGGATATGCAGGTGTTCACATACACCATTCCAGTTGTTAACATCAGGTACAGGCATATTGTGTGTGAGAACTACTCAGGCCTCTACCACTTTACCCTACAGCCACTACAATTTGTGGGTCCATGTGCTATGGCAGAAACACACACCACAGCCACATGGGGGAATACATATTGCACCTGTCCATCTGCAACGTGGGTACTCACTGTTCCACACCAGATGTAGACCACCATTGTTGATATCTGACCATACCCACATTTCCATGGACATCCATATCCCATCTCCACCCCCAGGCAAGGTTGTCACTGCACACAAACTGTATTTAGCACAAGCAGACTCCACACTTGTGTAGACTGGGGTGGACGACTTCAGAGGACCCATGCTGGAGGACTATACAGGTCACTCAGCATAATCCTTGACAATTGCATTCTATGAGCATGTGTACGGTTTGCATTGGTCATGCTATCCCACATATACCCACGACTGCTCCACAACAAGACACCTGTCAGCAGTACACCAGCCATATATGCGCCGTACAACAGACAGAGTGACCTAATACATTGCAGAGCTGTAGCCCACAGAGGGAGGACATCTGTGAACAGTTCCGGCATGGCACTTCATTCACACCTATGCATTACAACACAGTGTTGACAGTGGAATCGTCCAGAGAATGCAGATAGGGCTCCCCTCAGTCTGTTATTGATGGACACCTACTGTCAGGGATCCTCAGCAACCCTCTCACAGCACACACCGACAACATGGCTGTGGCTTAGCACATTCAATCCCTGGGACCTCCACGGTGCCCCTGCTTGACAGAGGCACAGCTCACTAGCCTCACATGTTGCCTTCTATGACCTACTTTACAGTGGCACAGTAGCCTACTATCCTGGGGATGCAGATGCCAAGCACACTCTGGCTGAGCTGTCATTCCCTAGGGCAACAAGCCTAGTATTGACCTCTACACCCATATGTTCAATTGTCGGATGCACAATATTTGTTGTGCTGTTCTACTATTTGCAGGTCTTTATTGCCATAGCATTCCCTGTTCCTATGACCAACTTGTGTATCTGTGGAAGATGTTTGCATATGATGGCAATCCACTATATCACTTATGTCTCTGTAGTCATTTACTGTGTGCACTGGGCTGATTGCTGTGTTGTGGTTGGTTCCTGGAGTGACAAGTACAAATACCAGATATGTGTGGCCAACTGCTAAACGGAGATATGGCCTAAGTGTGTGAGCATGCCCAGTTCAGCCTTTCCATGGCATGTTGTCTGACATATGCCTCATTTATCAAAGTGTGCGAGCATGCCCAGTGTGAGCTTTCCATATGTTGCACTCTGAAGTCCACCACATATTTGGGTGTGTGTGAACTTCAACAATATCTCATGTTTATGGTTGTGTGTTGGGTGTCATGTTGTGTACTAACTGGCCAACTGCTTCATGTCTGCCACAACAGGGATTATACTGTGCCTGCAGGGATTGCATGGGATACTTTGCAGACAGTTCTCAACATACTTTCATAATGACCTAACACTGTAGTACCGTATAGTGTACTGGTTCAGTACTTTCACTGTGGTGGATAGTATCCTGGGCTTTAGTCCTATGACTGCTTGACATCTTCATAGTGAGCACAACAGTCTGTGTAGGGGCCGGTTGTGCACATATGACCATGTTGCAATATGTTCAGATATGGACTACCTACACCAGGCTCGTCCAACATTGCTAGTGCATTCCACAACATGGGTGGACATTGGCAAACACTAGCAATGTTCCCTAGGCCATTTCTGATGCTAGTCACAGGGTGTGTTTATCCTTCGACACACATTGTAACTGGAGTTTGCCATGACATATGTCATGTTTAGTATACTGTGCCTCCATCTACCTCTGACATAACAGTGATACCCAGGGTTAGCCTACCATCTCCCATACACTCATCAGGATTCCTTTTGAGGGGTGTCGATATGTGGCTCTCTGGCTGACCTGTACCAGGAGTTTACTGAAGAGTGGGGGTGCCTTCTGTGTTATGGATCATTCTGTACAGCTTGTCCTATGTATGTCAGTGCTGGGGTTCAGGTCTCTCATGTGCATAGCTCACTGCTATTCAGATTGTACAAGGTGCAACATGTTCATTCATTCCAGGTTGGACATGGCTTCATACATCAGGCACAGCTTTCCTGTAGCTGGGAAGGATGGCGGTGTGTGGGGCTGCAGTTTGTTTACTCAGGCAACATATGGCATCTGTTCATGCTCTTTGCTACCACTGGTGGGGTACTGTTGTGGACTTTACAGTTGATGGAGGTGTCTGCTGCGGTATATCCCACAGGGGCTATTGTAGTCAGTTGTGACGCTGATGGAGGATGGCTGCAGAGCCACAGTGAGTTCCCCTTATCTACATCTGCCAACCTTCATGTTTGGGTGGGTATATGGTACATGTTTCTGCGAACACTACAGCCACATGTTTGTCCAGTGCAGGATATTTATCACCTTTTGTACCCAGGTCTCACATTACATGTTAGTTACCTCATTGGTTAACACCTGTGTGGTAATTTGTGGGCACTTACTGTATATCCACGGTGGTTGTCTATACACAGTTCTGCAATTAGCTTGCTGACATGGCTATGGCTACAGTTGTCTGTTTGTAGGTGGCCCTTTTGTGGGTTGCTTGTGTCAGCTGGGGGTCGGATATGGTGGGCTGTTTGTACTCCTCTGCATACATGTTCAGTCACAGTCCTTCCATGTTGGCCTATACCTATGGGACATATCTACAGAATGGGGGTGGGGGGGTCAAGACCAGGCCTTGTGGGATGCCACTCATATCCGCTTTGTAGTCTGACATGGATGCCGCATGTCTGACCATGTCAGTTCTGTCCTTGGCCTGGTTTGCAACCCCTCTACTGACATAGGGGTATATATTTAAGCTGCTGAACATAGCCATACTGAACTCGTACGGTATTGTTTAGAAGCATGTGCACAGTTCAGCTACACTGTGTGGACCACATTGCCCTCATCAATGACCTTAATGACTGCTTCAAATGGGTCAGACATGTTTAGGGGCAGGTTCTGCAGTTACAACAGCCACACTGTGTAGGGTCCAGTATCAGTAGGTCCACAATAGCCTTCTGTCTGTGGTACATACTGATCCTTTCCATAGCTGTGCAGAACAAGCTTGTCAGGATCCTGGGGTGGTAGTTTGGAGTATCCATTCAGGCAACACCTTTGTTGTGATGGACCACTGTTGTTGTACACTGCTCTTTGGGTACATATCCTGTGGTAAGGCTGACATTGGGCAGTAGTGTGATTTGGCATTCCATTATTCTTGGAGTCCATGTTGGCCTCAGCACAGGACACCATCACATACCTTTGCTGCTGTGTGTTCTGCTTTGCAGATGATGGCTGTTACCTCAGCATCTGCAATGTCAGGGGACCATCAGTCTGCTGGGATAGGTATTTTGCACTCGGTGGGGGTGTTTGCACTACACCTGACAGGTTGTATGTTAGCAATATGTGTGTGTGTTTGGTATGTTGTTTGTAATATCTGTGTGATTCGGAGCATATCTGTGGATGCCCAACATGGTTCCTACCATCAGTTGGGTAAGCCTTGTGATTATCCTTAGTGTCCTGTACATTTTGTATCTTCATAGGTTCATGGGTTCATACTAGGCTATACACCCTAGGCCATTAGTAAGCCTAGCCAGAGTGTGTGTGTCTCCGCCACCCCTTGCTATGTTCAATTATGGCCATTTATGAAGTTCTTCACTGTGCCTCTGTCTGGTCGTGACACAGTGAGGACCCCAGTATACATGTACGGTCATCCATCCACTTGGCAATATTCCTGTTGAGGGGTGTCAGTGAGGGGCTCTGCCTACCATAGATTGGGATCCTGTTTCTGGGTGTGGGGAGCCTCTGGGTTATGTATCTGTCCCTCCAGCACATCTTATTTCATTATGTGTTGAGGCTAACATCTGTGACTCTCACAGCTCCAATGGCTTTGATTTCCTGTGGTGTAGCATGTCCATTACTCCTGTGTTGGACATGGCCTTGTACAACAGACATACAATGCCTCTGTGTAGGCAGTGTGTGACTGCAGTCAGCTGGGGTGTCTAAAGCCAGGCAGCATATGACATATATTTCACACCCTTTATCCTGTTGGTGAGGTAACTATGAGGTCTTCCGAACCGCTGCAGGTGTCACGTACGGTACATCCCATATGAGTCATTTTACTAGATTATGGGTCTGATAAGGGAACAGTACAGCAGCACAGTGACCTCTGTTGATGTTGATGTGAATCCTTTCATGATACGGTGTCCAGTATCGACAATCTTCATAGCCACATTGGCATTGTGGGTGTAACATGACAGAGTAATGTCGACCTGTGTCCCTAGGTCCCTGATTACTCCTTGCATACATAATGGTTTGACACCTATGTGGTAATATGTGTGTACCTTGTCTGGTATTTGGTGGGACATTCATACTGTCCAGTGTCTTCGGATGTCTGGGTGGAGTTCTTGTGTGTGAGAGTGTGGTCTGTCGCATGCTACAGACTGTACAGCAGTTTTGACTACAGTTATGTGCATATGGGTGGTCTCTGCTGCTTTGTGCATTGTCAGTTACCTGGCAATACGGGTGTCTGTGCTGCTTATGGATACTCCCCCTCCTTTGATGTTTTGGTGCAGGTGTTGGGGCCATAACACATGATATGTGGTATAACCTAGTAGTGCTGGTGTGCTATCACTAGGCTTGCAGCAGGCTTCTGTCACTGCACAGACATCAATGTTCCCCATAATGGGAAGTGCCTCAGGGGCATGCATATTGCAGTTTACACATCTGGCATTGGTCAGCATTACCCTTATGTTTCCTACCACTTATGTTTTCTAGGGTGGTGGGTAGTCTTTTTGGCCTTGCCTACATACGGCTCTATGGAGGCGGCAAAGGCCTTATCCAGTATCCAGACGCACATGGGTAACAGCTGCAAGCCATCCCTGGAACAGCAGCATGGCTTGTCATGCTTGACATCTCAAGCAGACAGACATTAGACCCTCTTGGACTGACAGCTGTAACTGTGCCAGCTGTTAAACATGAGCATTCTGTGTTTGTACTTTGGCATCATTCTTGGTGAGTGTTGGATGCTGCACACGGCCAGTGTCATACCGCCCTGGAGTACATACTCAGAGGGACCATCCATGTCTCTTTTGATGTTGACCAGGGAGGTGCATCTCAGGTAATTCACACCAGCATGGACATTGAGTGCATCATATTTCTGCTTGCTTTGGGGTGACCTACGTACTTGTGTTATGTGGCATTTTGTGGCAGCCTACAGGCAGCTTACTCTACCCTTTCCCTTGTTCAGTCTGGTGAGTGGGACAGCAGTGTGTCTGCCTATACAGACACCTATTACGACTGTATCAGGCATGTTGTTTCTCCTTCTGGCCTGTGACTGTTTGGCACACCAGCTTTGCGTACTATTCGTTGCATGTGCTATGTTTGAAGGTTGTGGTTGCTTGTGATCTGCTTTGGAGGCTTCTGTTGGTGTGGTGTGTTTGTAATTCAGGCCTCCAGGAAAATTTGTCTGTGTTTATGTGTTTGGTTTCCAGTTGTGGTAGGTCTATGTGGGACTGGGTTTGTTGTGTATGTGGTTACCTTCACCTCCTGACTAGTTTTGACAGTACTGGGTTGGTGGAGCTCAAACTCTGGTTTGGATACATGGATGCATCTATCACATATATTTGTATTTATTGGGGGGTGTTGTGGTTGTCTGTGTACTTGGGACTGGTGTCACATTGCCTCTGGATTCACAGATTCTACTTGTTGTGGCTGGACTTAGTGGATTGTATGTGTGGACATATGTTATTGCCATACTACTGGTCAGTGATTACTTCCCTTTTTATGTTTGCTCTATCATGTGGTAGCTTCCGAATTCTCTTGCATGGTTTGGTAATGGCTGGAGTCCAGCATGCCAGATGCCTGCATGTATGGCATTGTGTGTTGTTATTTGTGATTGCATACTCCAAGCATTCCTGGCTGTGTTCATGGAATGCCTGTATAACATGTTCTGTGGTGTGTCCCATATTCTGCACTTGCACAGGGCCTTTTGTGGATTCAACATCGGTTTTGAGGGCTGCAACCTATGCTTTACACATGTTTTTCACTGTGGTATTCTGGCCAGGGACTGGGGTCAGGATGTGTATGTCCAGTGTGATTACTCTATGGTCTGGTCTTACCAGTGAGGGGTACACTTCTTCTCATCTTGCCATCCAGTACACATGTTGCTGATTATCACATCCAGTATGCTTACCCCTCTTGTGGGAGTGGTACATTGTTCCTGGGCATTTTGGTTTATGGAATCTGGGTAATTTTCTCCTACTGTGTTGGTGCTAGTATAATGCTCCCGGTGTATGTCTGGGTATTTTCAGTCAAGCAATATAATGTGGTTTGGGGGGCTTGATATATTCATGTATTCCGACATAGGCCAGGTGCAGTTCCTGGTATTAGGACAGTAGTCTGCAGCAGGCTGTATACTGGGAGGCGGTTTTAGCCATTGGTATTTGACCATGGCTAATCCATGCTGCTTCTTGTTGTGGTACCAACATGGGGGTGTGGTTATCCTTGCCATTTCTTGCTAGTCACCCTCCTTTTGTAGCTTGTTCCATGTTTTGCAGCTGTACAGCACAGTATGAGGTGTGACCTGGTAGTGTTAGGGTGCTGATGTGAGCCTTGACCCAGTTCTCTATTACAGGACTGGCATCTACATTCTCTATACTGTGTGCGTTTACACTGCACACATCTTGCTGTTTATACATCTGTCATTGGGTAGCATTACATCTAGGTTCCTATCCCTTGTAGAACCTATGAAGGTGGGTTTGTGTTTTGAGACTTACCTATTCAGGGCATGCTGTGGGTACTGACAGCCTTTGTCAGTATCCATGGGGCATGGCATGATAGGTGCACGCCACCCCTAGCAGGTGGTGCATCATGTCACGCTCCGCATGTCTTCCCAGCCTGAAACACATTGGCTCCCCTTTGACTAACTGCATTACTTCAGCCAGTTATTGCACTTGATCATCCCATCGTCATTTTGTGGCTTCATCCTTGGTGAGGGTGGATGTTAGTCAGGGTGCTCAGGTGTGCATATAGTACATGGTGTTACATTACTTAACACATGGCACTCATGCCTCAGGTGGTGCTGCAGGGCTGCCTCTGTCGGATGCGCATATTACACTTCCCTGTACATGTTTGTGAGCAGGTCATGTCATTTTAGGTATCCATGTTATTATTTGAGTGAGTCAGAGGGGGTATCATTCCCAGGGTTCCTACTGAGCCAGTGTATGTGCTATGCGTTGCCACTTTGCCAAGGCCAGGGCATACTGGGCACGCCTCCTTCTGCCTACTGGGGCAGGCTCAGGTTGTTCCTCCTCCGAGTCACGCTCTGCCTGTGATGGCCTTGACAATGGTGGGGGGCTGTTTGGGCCAGCCCTATGCTGGTCCTGCTGCAGCTGTTTTCGCAAGATCATATTATGTAGCATAGCACATACCATGACAATTTGGGTACATGTAGTTGGTGTGTACTGCAAGGCTCCACCAGATGTGTCCAGACACCGGAACTGTGACTTGAGCAGCCCAAACACACGCTCTAATACATTACATGTTTGTGCGTGTGCTTCATTATGGCATTCCTGTTCAGGTGTGTGTGCGATTCTGATGGGTGTCATCAGCCACGGCTCCAGTGCATAACCTGCATCCCCCACTAGGTGTCCTTGTGGGATGTCGCCATTGGCAAATGTCTGGTACAGCTGCGTCAAATGCCAGATGTGGGAATCATGGTAACTCCCAGGGCAGCCAGCACACACATTCATTATTATGCCCTGGGCATCACACACGACCTGGCAGTTGATGGAGGGGAAGCCCTTGCGGTTAATGTAGGCCCTACCCCGCTCACCGGCTGGTGCTTTGATGCATATGTGCGTGCAGTCTATTGCACCCAGTACCTCAGGGTATTCCGCTATTTGCTGGAAGAGACGCATATTGCTGGCCAATACCTCACGGGCATTGGGAAATATACATGATCACCGCCATGTGCTGACATGGCATCCAGGTACTGGTGCAGTACCCTGGAGGCTGATGCCTGTGATATCCCCATCATATCACCAGTTGGTCTCTGGAAGGTACCTGTTGCTAGTATTCTTAGGCCAACACATACCTTGGTTTCCACTGGGATGGGTTCCCCTCTGTTGGTTCTGTGTGTGAGGCATGGCCTGCACAGCTCAACAATTTGCTGCAGGAGCTCTCTGTCCACTCTATAGCGCTCTACTATCTCCAGCTCATGTAACCCGTGGTAGGTGACCCTGGGCCTGTACACTCTTCTCCGTCTCCTCACTGTGGGTTGTCTGGCACCATCTGCATTGTCACCACCCTCAGCAAGTCGCCTATGTCTCATTATAACAGCTATGGCAGCCCCTAACATTTCTGCTCTGAGTTCAGCTTTTTCAGTTTTCACTTCTATTAGCTTACTCCTGTCTTGCAGTGTCTCTTAAGGGAAACATCCTGCACTACTGTTTGCAGAGTTTTAAGTGCTGGGCTGGGCTACTATTCTGCCTGTGTAATTGCCTGCTTCTAATTGTTTTCACCTGCTAGCTTCAGCAGTTATCCCTGCTAGCTTCCTATTAATTCTGTTGCTTCCTTTTTCCTCTCTGTTTCCTCAGGGGGGAGCAAAGTGCATACCATCAGAAACACGCTCACAGTGGCTTATACGCGCGCACACATGCTTACATGGTTCAGAATCTACTTATTCGGGTTAAAACGCACGTACACCCGCGCAAACACTGTTACACATCTGCCAACGGCCTCCAACATACTCAGCCTGCCCTACACGCGCGCACACCTGCGCAAACAGTGTTAAACATCTCCCAACATGCTCCCACATGCTCAGTCTGCCTTACACGCGCGCACACTGCCCTACTCGCGCTTCATGGTGTGCACACGTGCGCATGCACGCCCAGCAAGAAACTTTGGTGTAGGTAACAGTGTACACCTTGCATTTCTTGACTTTCCATGACTTATCTAGTGGCACACCTCTTTCCATGATCTGTGCCTGTCATCTGTCATGTTACACTGGCCTCCAATGAACTGCATTTCTTTCTACCATTCCCCCCTGTGATGTCACCTATCTCCTACTCTATTCCTCCCCCTTATGTATCTCTTACACTACTCAGACTGTGCTCATTTGCTATGTGACTGTGAGATTCAGTATCCTAACCCTCATTTACATGAGATTGCCTACTAATGCTTAGTTACATGTCTTAGACTCAGCTTCCCCCCTTAGCAACCACTACACAGTGGCCATGTTGTTTTTGGTCTGCTGGTCCCTGCATTGTCATTCCATGTATTGCATGAAACCCACATTTGTGGGTTTATAACCTTCATTTTCATGTTTTATACAGCGCAACCCATTTGCACGGGGCTGCGCTGGGTTTAAACATATTTTTATTATTTTGGCATTGGGTTATATTGCCAATGGCCACATATTTGGCCATTGGCATGCTGCCTGAGTCATATGCACCCTTTTTTTGGAGCTGACATGGCTCCGTTGTGGAATTTGCAGAAACGTACTCAGTTGTCAACTGAGTACATTTCTGCAGCTAAAACGTCTCTTACATGGACTGGTTTCTGCTTCGTGGATCGCTAATATACCTCATTTGCATACCTTTCAGATGCAAGTGAGGTATTTAGCATTTCCACGCCCAGTCCGTGTAAGAGACGTTTTAGCTGGTCTCTTACACGGAGTTTAGGGCTGTTCCTGGATCGCGAGGCTTGCATGGAGTGTTGCACGTCTCTTACACTCCGTGCAAGCCTTCGTGAATCCTGCCCTGTGTCTTTCCAGTTGTTTGAGATTACAAAAGATTTGCGCATTATGAAAGGGGGACTGTTCGTTGGGATAGCAGGGCATGGCCTGATGTTCTTCATAGTGATCACTGCTGCAGTAGCCTTAGCTAAATAGTTTACATCCTGCCGAAGATATAACAGCCAGCCAGCTTCCAAAGTTTCAGGGCATCTTCCATGCACCCAACTATCAAGCAGCTCAAGATGAGCTGACTAAAAACAAGTTTGGGTGTAAAGCCTTTCAGAGCTTTACTGCCACCGAAGAGTATGCTCCTCTGAGACTTTCGAGAATCGACAGTCAGCATGTGCTTTCCTTTATTGGACAGTTAAGCTCCCTTTGGGGAAAAAACTTCCATTTTCTTATATTTACTGATGAATTATTACATTTCTCTTCAGGAAAGTTATTTTAAAGCTAGTTGTGCTGTGTTTTAATGGACTGTCGAGACGGTAATGTACTTTTAAACAGAGCACTTGTTGATTCTGTCAGGTTTAGAGTAGTGTAAAATAACTGATAACATATTTTTTGTGGAGAAATTGTGTTTAATCTTTCATTGTGGGGCTGCCATAGTCTTTGAAAGTGTTTTCTACTGTGTTCTTTTCTGTCACAAACGTAACTTCTGTGGACTGGTAGTTTTACTGGTATTTGCTTCTTGTACTCCATGGAAAAGAGCCACCATTTTCAGCTTGACCAGGGAACAGATTGTTGGTCCCATGGTCAGCCCTTCTTCCCGCCACAAAACTAAAAAGTTAAGCAAACAGCCTTTGCCATCACAGAAGGATAGCAATTTGCCTCAGTCAGAGGGGGTGATGCTGCTGTGGCCATTTGTTGTCTCAGACCATACATTTTTGTCATCTCTCTGGTGTAGTATCTACAGCCACTAAGGACCAGGGTTAGCCATGTCCTCCACAGCTGTTGGGGTTCCCTCAGTAGGCACTGGAAAGTAAATCTTGTCTGTCCTGGGAGAGTGAAAAGGGAAGGTGTCCCTGTTATGTCAGAATGCTAACCCATCCCTGGGAAAGCTACTGCTACTGCCATTAGTAACACAATCACCCCCATTTTTCCTGTCAAAAAGAAACAGAAAACCCAACATATATTTACTTCTCCTCAAATTTCTTTGGATAGGAGTAGTTTACTTGGATTGGTTCAGTGTTTAATTCAAGCTGCTGATCCTTCTTGTAGAGTAGTTTCTGGTAAAAGACAGAGGAATGCCTCATTTACTAAAGAGATTCAAGGTTCTGAAACTGAATAGGAAAATGCAGGAAGGGATTCAGAATTTCGTCCTCAGATTTATAATTCAGACTCAGAGGAGGGCTCAGTTTCAGAATTTTCTGAGGGGGGGTGGGTTCCCTTTCTCTGAGTCTATTATTAGAATGTCTCAGTTTTTACAAGGGGAAATAATGAGGTTTATCAGCCCCTCAGAAAATACAATGAGTTGTTACAAAAGGATTTTCCAGAACCTACACCTATTCCTCATATCCTGTCAGGGGACATGTGTCTTACTGCCTGCAATTTTCCTGATAGTCATACAGCTATCCCTATAAAGGCAGATAGGCTGTATAAAGTTCCTCAGTCTTTTAAAATTTTATACACCAGACCTGACCCAGCAGATACAACCTTAGTTGACTCCACTGCTGCTAAGCACTTAGTTAACTCTAATACTACTCTTTCTAATAAGGATGTGAAAATTATGAATAGCTATGGGTAAAAAGCTTATACTTCCACAACTTTGATTTTCAGAATTTTAAATGGTCGGGCTCATATTTTAAAATTTGATCTGACATTTTGTGATAATATGAAAAATGTTTTAGCTACATCTCCTTCTTGTGAAGATAAAACTGCTTTAAGTAATGTAGTTTCTTCTACTGCACAGGCCACTACTCATAGTTTGCAGTGTGTGCATGGCTCTGTTGATACTTCTTCCAGGATTATGGTCACTGGTACTATTTTAAGGAGGTTTTTTTGACTGAATCCCCAGAACCTCCCAGATGGTTCTAAAAATGTGATTTTAAGTTCTTCCTTAGATCGATATTTACTGTCCGCCCCCTCTGCTGCAGAGGTAATCAAAAAGTTTGATGAAAGGGGCAAGCAGATCCAGGAATCTCTAACATTTTCAGCCCTCATTTCCCAAATTGTCCAAGAGATTTTTTTTCTCCTTATCAAATGTTGGCATGAAACAAAATACACAGTCTCAACAGAATTCAGGTAAACAGACATTTAGAAAGAAGCAGCAGAGGGGTTCCAAAAAGAAGTCTCAGACCTCCCAAAACTAAAGATGTTCCAACAGTTCTGAATGACTATTCAAGAGACCTTATGAACCCATCCCACCCTGGCCCCTATTGTCTTTCAGACAGTTTTACTCTCCATTGCTCTCTTTGGCAACAGATTATTTCAGACAAATGGGTTCTGAAAATCATTCAAAGAGGGTTACAGATGGCAGTGGGAGGACATTCCTTCTTTCCAGGAGAGTCATTCCTCACCCTGCATTTCAGGCTATTCTGATTCTTCCTGTTTTATTCAAAGATGTTCCTAGTGCCAAAAAATAAAGAAAGAAAATGCTTAGAGACCATTTCCAGATCTTTCTTTCCTAAACCTATTTGTGTCAGTGACCAAATTCAAAATTATGGTACTTCACAACCTATTACTTCTTTCTCAACATTCAAGTTTCCTGGTAACTTAAAATATGCTTATTATTACATCCCCATTCATCCAGACATCAAGCATTTCTTAAGGTTTTGTGTGTCTGGATCACATTATCAGTTCTCTGCCTTACCCTTTGGACTACCCAGTGCACCAAGAGTGTTCACAAAGTGTCTAACTCTAATTATAGCTCACTGTAGGTTACAGGCTATCCACATTTTTCCATATTTAGACAAGTAGATTATCTTTGCAGAATCTTTTTCAAAACTTCAGGAGTCTCTTCTGACCTCTTGTGCCAGCTGGAATTCCAAGAGAACATTCAGAAGTCTTTCTTGACTCCCTCACACAGGATTGTGTTCCTGGGATGTCAAGTAGACACCTCAACTCAAAGAGCTTTTCTTGTACAGGAAAAAATAGATTTTTATCTAGATCTGTTTCTAAAGACTTCCACTGAGACATTGGTCACTGTAAGGGAATACCTTAGAATGTATGGTCTCATGGCATGTATGATTCTTGTAATACTCGTGGCACGACTCCACATGAGAAAGATACAGTGGTACCTGAAATCACTTTGGTCCCAGCATCAACACCCTTTATCTTTTCAGATCCCAGTACTAGAGTTTGTCCAAAAAGTATTTTTTTTTTTTGGTGGAGACAGCACATATCCTTAAATCAAGGTCTCCCCTTCTCCACCCCTGCCTCAAAGCAGTCAGTCAACACAGACACTTCAGATTGTTCTGGAACTGTTTCAGAAAGGATAAAAGTGTAGGAGGTGTGGGATATAAAGAACAGATGCAAGCACATGAATATCAAGGAGATGTTTACCCTAATAAAGGCACTCAGCTCGCTGATCCATCTGTGGTCATCAGGACCTCTTCAATTGGTTACAGACAGTATATCAACAAGCAAGGAGGAACCAAGTCATACCTCTTTGCAGAGTAGCCATGTTAGCTTGAGATTTAGCTTTACAGGATAATCTCACTCTACAGGCATCTTACATTCTGTGTGAACAAGACTGTGTGGCAGAAAAGCTGTGCAAGACCAGGGCAGACCATCATGAAAAGAAAGTAGATCAGGGGTCATTCATGATTTCATCCATCTGTGGAGATTTCCACAAGTAGACCTCTCTGCCTAATCTATGATCAATCAACTGACAAAATTCTGTTTCTGGACTCCATGCAAGAAAGCCTGGAAGACAGATCCCTTCTCTTTTCTTTTCCTTGGAAAGAAATATTCCTGTATGCCTCACCATCCCTTTCACTAATAGCCAGGGCACTTCTGAAGGTTCAGAAGGAATCCCCCAAGGTCATTGTTGTGACTCCCTCCTGGCCCAGGTACCTGTGGTTCACTCTTGTTTTGGAAATGGCCAGGGGCAATTACCTCAATCTTCCTCACAGAATGGATCAACTCACACAAGAACAGGGGTGTTTGATATATCCCACCATCAATCAATGTCAATTGACTGCCTGAATGATAGGATCTTATTTCCTTTTAGACATATGTTTTCTTAGGGTGTGCAGGACATACTAATGGATATAAGACACCCTGCTACTAAAAATCATATATTAACAAATGGAATATGTTTTCTAGTTGGATCCATCAACATAGCCAGCACCCATTCAGGACTAGTTGCTATCTGGTTTTATTTTATTTGTGTGAGCTGCTATCCTATGGCCTTTCTTTCCTCTCTCAGGGTTTATTTATTGGCCATTTCACATGTCTGCCCATGGATTTTCATCTTTCAAGGCAGTATCATGTCAAAATATTCCTGAAAGAGGTTGCACATAAGATGTCTCCAAGTAAACCAAAGACCCCTCCCTAGGATCTTAAATTTGTGTTAGAAAAGCTAACACTTGCTTCATTTGAAGCAAATAATCTGGCTGACATGAGGTTCTTAACATTTTACTGATTGTTTTGCCCTCTGCAGAAGGGGTATCTGAGTCACAGGCTCTTATGGTGAGTCAGTTCTACCTCATTTTCCATAGGAACAGTCTTTCTTTGAGAATTAATCATTCTCTTATGCCTAAAGTAGTATTCAAGCTTACCTTAAGCAAAACTATCCATCTACTCCTTTCTTTCCTGAACCTAAAAATGAGGGAAAAAGGATACTCCATACCTCGAATGTTCATAGAAAATTCAGGTGCTGTCTTTACAGAACTAAATCTTCAGATCAATTGTTCACTTCTTGTGAAGGTAAGATGAACAGACAACCCATGTAAAAACAGACTATTTCCAAATGGTATTTGAGGCTATTAACTTTTGCTCACCATAACAAATCTGTTCCAGACAGGGTCAAGACCCACTGTACCATGGCTTTTTGGGAAGGGTTGGATTCTAGAATTATTCTAGAAGCTGCTATTGGTCCTCTGTACATACCTTTACAAAGCACTATAAGCTGGACTCATTTGCTAGGTGTAGATCATGCTTTGCTAGGACCATTGTCCAGGGGCTGCTGGACCTTTCTCCTTCTCCCAAATATAGTTAGCTATAAGAATATAGTCGTATAACTAAGGCTATTTCTTCAGTGATCAATATGAAGAACATAGTACAGTTGTGTAAGCTGAAGTTTCCATAAAAGTAGATGTTTGAATGATCACTGCTGCAGTAGCTGCTACCTCCCTCCAGCCCCTTCCACCCTTTAACCAGTTTATGTAAAATGATAGCTGCATGTCTTATTGCTATAGAATATGACATCCTTTTGCTCAGTATAAATATAAGTTTCAGCATGTATCAAAGCGTAGGTTTCAATGAGGGAAGCAGCTGGTAGGAGAATCAAGTCAAGGAGGCATTGTATATACTTGTTTTTGGTGGTGTCATTTTCACAGAATCTGGAAAAAGGAGAGTGTATGATACATCTTTGAATCAAGTTAAAATGATAACACAAATCCTCACACCATCCAGGGACAGGAAATTCCCCATGGTGCATATTTTTATCTTTAGCCTTTTGGTATTAAGGAGAATTTTAACCATACTGCATGATTCTTTAGATGTTGGTTTAGATTGTCCATCTATTTTACCTTCCTATAAAGAGCCAGTTACCATTACTCACAGAACAAACCAGTGAACCACACATCTGCTACCAAGCAGAATGAAACTAAATTCTTCCACTATATACACACAAGGCAATAGTTTGTCAAGTTAATTTATTTTGTCTTTATTACATTATTCCAACTTAGATGAATGTGAGATCTTGCTTAATACACATGCCTTTCCTACATTAGGGAGAGAAATAGAGAGTGCAGTCATGCCGCTCTATCTGACTTAATGGCCTACACAGCCTACCACTTATGAAATATGACAAGGTCAAAATCAAACCTCATGCTATGCAAAAATTTGTGTATGCAAACGTGCACACACAGACACACACACACACACACACACACACACACACACACACACACACACACACACACACACACATGGGTGTAAACAATAAAGTGTTAGACTCACAGGGCATCATAGGACATTTTGATTGCATCTATACAATGGTGTTTGGATTGCACACCATTGTTTCTTTCCCAACAGTGAGTTGGAGGTAGGGGGTCACATTCAGCATTAGTTAATATTCCCTTAAACTTTTCTAATGAATAATGACTCTCACCTCCCCTCCAAGCCAGTCTCCCTGTAGCAGTGTGCCATTTCAACCTATAGATACATCTTTGTGAGACATGGGCCATGAATCATCAAGCACAGACAGACCTGATAAAGCTCTTCATATTGTTGCTATAGTGCAATACTGTTTAGTACATCTGTGATGTGCAGTACTGTTTGTTTGTTCCCTACACAGGTACACATACATGACATCTGCACCATTTGTTTGTAAGTGTCTACATATTCTATTAGTGTGATCCACAGCTTTTGAGCATCTCTGCCTCCTATTATGACTATAACTCACATGTTGTTTATGTGCCATTTTATAAAACACGTTCCACTTTACATTGGATGATACATTCCTCGACAATGGAGGACATACCTGGTAAGGCAGTCATTATGGTTGCTGAATTTTACTATTGATAATTACATCTTTGCCCTTCATTACAAATGTGGTCTTGGTCACCTGTGTAGGACACCTGCAAATTGCATGTCATCATCGTCCATCCATTATGGGTACATCATATTTGCTGTGTGTTATATGTCATGTTGAATGCTACATGCTGCCTTCTGTGCACTTACTACTAAATCATGTACATTAATCTTTTCACATGACAGTGGAATTTCAACCTGAACCACCAGTGGAGGAGTCAGGGGAGGACATACAGTTAAGTTTTAGCAGTTATGTTGACATTATCTGTTATATTTGCTTGATATGTAAATGGCATGACATATCTCCATTATACATACATTATCGACTGAAAAAGGACCTGTGTTCAGTTGTAATTTCCCAGTAAACAAATGTAAATAAATAAATATATGGTTCTGGAACCACCCACAGCCACAATGACCTGGTGAGCCCATATTATTATTAGCATTGTAGTTATATATTGTTGAAAATTTCAGAAATGTGCTGCATCATTTGACTTTTGTAAATATATATGAAGTGTCATCTGTCTCTTTCCACAGCATATCTAATAACTGCTTTTTTCAGTAGTCTGTCCACTGATCTTGAGGTGGGATGTGATGTGCCTCACTCTCATATTACAGCCAATCACTCAATGCCCCACTGCATAGGGTTCATTGTCCGGCCCATAAGTGGACAGATGTGTGGTTCATGGTGTAGCCTCCTATAAGGATAATGTGGCTGGCCATTCTGATGATGTAGGGACATCGGATGAAGGACATGATGATGACCATGACCCACTCTGACAAGTATAATCTGGTAATGATGGTGACTCCTCCTCATAATCGACTAATACTACCATTTGACTACACATGGGAGTGTAGTTGATGTGCATGGATGCATGTCAGAGGGTGTTGTTGACAATGACATCATAGATATGACCTAGATGCACTTGCCCATGCCATCAACTGTGTAGCACACCACCTGCATGTGTTACACAAAGGTCAGGAGCACAGACATGGAGAGGATGTAGCAGCATTGGCTGCACAGCATGACAGTGTGGTATCTGTTGCAGATTCTGATGAAAGCTTGTTTCAGTGCTGCTAGAATAGTGCTGTAGCATGACCAAGTGGGGAGAGGCAGACCCCCCTCAATGTTTGTGCTTGCAACGTGCACACACATCTGTTGTTGGTCACTCAACTGTGATTCCAGTAGTCACTTCCAGACAGACACATCACACAATTGCACCTACCCACACTGTATTCCAAAATGCTAGTATCTCCACATCCAGCTGCTTGGAACAGCAGTGTCAGCTGAGCATTTCTGGACATGGCAGGGGCAGCCAGGACCACTGTGCGAGCCATCAGTATGGGCACCCTACACTGACGGTTGAACCAGTGTGTATCCTGTTGTGTCATTCTGACCTTGTGGCAATGATAACAGCTATGCTGATCACTAACTAATAAATCTGTAGGTGGTTTTTCAAATGTCTGAAACTGCAGGTTTTCTTCTGATAATTTATGTGACTTAGGTGACTAGCTTCTAGTTGTGATGTTGCATGTATTTGCCATTATCATATTTTAGTACAAATATTGATGACAGTAATGCCCTATGTGACAAACATGGGGCTTCTATGTTTGCATCTCTTGCTAACTGACATATAGTACATATGTTCATAATTAACAGCATATCTTAGCCATCCCGGACCAATTACAAATGTCCTTGTTGTCTGCCATTCTCGCATTCACAAGTATTGGTCTGTATACCTGAGTTACCTATCTCATTTTAATATGGTACTGCACATGCCTCACCCTCAGCACTTAATGCACTTCTGTGGACCAGTTTCCATTATTTTATCCTCCTGGTAACATTTATTTCCCGTTTGTGTCTTTCGATATCTCCCTGGTTCCACATATGTTTGTGTATATATAAGCGGCCACTTTGCATTCCAAAACAATGCTGCATGTTGCATGGTTGATGTGCACTCATTGCCATTGATGCTCTGCATAACTGAACATATTCATACTTCTAAATGAGTCCCATTGCAGCAGTAATCTGTGCATCAAAGTGTTGTCTTATGTGCGACATTCTGTGTTAGGCAGGAGATGTGAGACTTGTTTGTATCATTTTCCTTTTTGGCCTGTTCTTGGGATGATTGTCGATAGGTATGTTACTGTATGCTGTTTCCTGTTTTGTACACAATATTTCCCATCGCAATGCTGAGTGATGCATCACTGTTAGTGCATGAGCCCTTTCATTTAAGTTATGTTTGTGCTGATATATTCATATACAATGCATGGGCCTAGATTTCTTGTGGTACTGACTATTTTACAGCTACCTTCCCATGCTATTTATCTGTATGAAGATGATATCTTACCTGTGCAATAACACCTTCTGTTGTGCACACCTCACACCTCCTCTGTGCCACACATTTGTCAGGATTGTCCTCTTTGTGATGTACCTTGCAGAGAGAGAGAAATAGACTTCCTGTGGTGATGTTTCCTCTGTATACATTCAGACTTGCCCCTTGTTGTGTGCTGTGTGTATGATCTTACAGGTACATTGCATGTTTCTATTGTGTATGATATTCAATGTGGCCACCTAATGGTTTCTTTCTATTAGTCCTGCTCTGTGCTGCCATTGTGCGGTAATACTATGCGAACATCTCTGTTTAGTCTGTGTACAGTTGTATGTGTTGCTTGTCGTGTCTCAAAGGTGGGTGCTAAATGCTGTTGTGTTGCCTGAGCTCAGACATATGGCTGCATCTGCTGTCACTCACACCTATTTATTGTCACCCGTGTGCCCTCCTGCTCATCCTGTGACAGCTTTAGTACCACAGTTTCAGACAACTAGGATTCTTGGGGTAGATCAATCACACCTGGAGCTGGGAGGCCACCAGGTTTTGATGTTATCATGTTGTGCAGCATGGCCCACACAGTGACCATATGTGATGCTTTTTTTCTGGTGTTTATTGGAATGCATCCCCAGATGTGCCCAGATAGCTAAATCTTGCTTTCAGCACACCAAACACATACTCAGTGATGTTTCATATCATGGCGTGTGCTTTGTTGTATGAATCCTCAACAAGGGTTGATGGTGGCTTTTATGATGTCCTTAGCCAAGGCCCCAGTGGATAACCATAGCCACCTGTTTACAGAGGGGTGAGAAGGAATATTTTTTCATCATACAAATGTCTGGCTACTGCTTGTAGTATAGCTTTGGTCATGTACTTACCTGTAGGAGCCCCTCCAGTATTTTATCATGTTAAAAACACACCTCAGGGTACTTTCCCTCTTTCTTGCTACATCATGCACAGTAGTGCATTGTGTTGCCATGATATTAGTAATGAGGCTGTCTGCAGAGCACACCACCTAACAAGTGATTGATGACCTCCTCTTTCTACTGATGCACCATTCAGCATCAGGAACATCTTGGGTTTTGATTAGGACATAGGTGTAGTCTATTGCTCTGAGGACACAGGGGAAGTTGGCAATGGCATAGAGCTGTTGTATGATAGTGCTCTGCTCCATGGCTGCTGTGGAGAAGTGGATGTATTCATTCACCTTGGAGCTCATTGCTGCTGGGAACTTTGTGAGAATGTGACTGGCAGCTGTCTGACACTCTCCTATAGCATCTGTCATATGTCACTGAAATGTTGCAGATGCCAGTACACCTAAAGTCAGGCATACTTTTGTTTTTACTGGTACTAGGTTATCTCACAGACTGTGAGCATACATGTGTGGCGCACACATCCTAAACAGAACCTGCTCCAGATCTTTGTCTAATCTGTATCTGTCTATTATTTCCTGATTAGAAATCTGACTTAAGTGCAGCCTGGATGTATGCCTTGCAGTTTGCCTTCTGAGATGCCTTTGCAAATCATCCTATTATAACATGCAGTACCCAAGCTTGCTGTAGTGCATTAAATGCCAGTTGCATTTCTTTTTAAGATAGGTTTGCAGAATCCATAGGCTTACCTAGAAATGTGTAGAATATAATAGTGCTATAACTAAGCACATTTGGCCTCCAGTAATGTTTTCAGAAAATTGTCAGTGAAGTACTTTGTCACATTTAAATTGTGAGTCTGGTGGGCATGCATGGAGTCCATAATTATCCAAAGATGAATAGCTAATTACATGTTTTAGCATATGTTATGAATTCACATCCAACACTCATGCTCTGACATAATCCTTCAGTTTGCTGTGCTGTCTACAACCCACTTTTGGAATCTGCCTCATGGTTTTCAGGCTTATGTATTTTTACAAATACTCTCAATCAGAAATTATAATGTCTGTCATTAGGCTGAAATGGTAAGAGTTAGTTTGAAAATTTAATGAAATGTATCATCATATGGCATGTCTTTATTATTATTTTAAGAAATTACCTTTGATTTTTGTTCTGGGAAAATTTTTTACTGAAATTTAAAAAAAATTACCTTTGATTTTAAGCATCTACTTAACTTTCATTTTAAGTATATTTGTTAACCAGATAAATGAACAGGTCTGAAGATCCTTTTCAGATATAGCCTAAATCAAAGACAGCAAACTGTAGGCCAGTTCATGACATAATATTTGTTAGTATTTTCTAAGAAAATGTTTTAGAAATTAGTTTTAAATTGTTAGATATTTCTACAAATATACACTTATTTAAAGCTAATGATAAGGTTAAGAAAATGGTGGAATCGACATGCAACATAATGTCAGTTTGGTTGAGAACAGTGCAGTCTGTTTTATTCAAACCTCCTAGCTTTATTATTTAATCTTTAGTCCATAAATCCTAGTTATAACTTAGAAAATGGGTCTAGAAAGACCATTTGTCTTACACTACAAAATATAAATAACATCAAGAGAACATAAAATGGTACTTAAGAGATTCAGATGAAGAAACCCTGGAGAACTTCTGTCAGAGAATGATATAAAACCTGGTAATATTATATAATACCATCAAACATAATAAAAGGTAATTTGAAAAAAATAAATATTGATTTTTGCATTCAGTGATCTATGAAGACCTCACAGAACATTGACCTTATTATTTTTTTTCAGTGAAAAAGGTTTGAAATATGATTCTGTTCTATCTGGAATCTGGTTAACATTATCTTAAGTGCTGAAGCATTCTACAAAGTGTTAATATACACAGTAGGCATTTCAAAATAACTAATGCTGAATTCCTCAGCAGAATATCGAGTAAGAAGGCTATATCTCTTTCGACAACTATGCTAAGAAGATTTCTATTTCTCACTGATTATTTTACATGAAGGATAAATGTTCACCAGACATCACAAGAACTAAGTTGCAAAGCACCCCTCACAGGCAAGAGTCCATCAATAAGGCAGATGTGTGTAGATTTTTTTGGCACATTTCTAAATTGATTTATATTTTTTTCTGACAGTAATTAAAAATTATGCTGCATTCAGGAGCTAGGATGCCTTCTTTATCATGATGAAGCATAGTTGTTACAGCCATACAATATACATACACTGGAGTGCAAAAACTTTTACTTTCATTTCACTGTTTTACAAGACAATTGTACTTTTTGTAACAGATTAATGACTGGTTAAGAATACAAGCTCATCAGTGTCAGTAGGAAGTAAATCAGAAACAAAAGCCAAGTTTGAAGAAGGAAAAACAGCAGATACCACAGAATATAGTGCTTATTTGCACAACACTGCAGTATCATGTTTTGGAAAAATTCTGAATATTTAAATGGTACATAATTCAGCTGAAAACTCAGTAGCCCCCCAGATGATGTTTTCTAAATGAATACAGTTAGCAGTACACCTAAACTGTGGCATATCTTGCTTAGAAAACCATAAACAAAGTAGCTAGCTGTTCCAGCTGAATATATATCTAAAGTTTCAATATTTAGACAGCTTTGGTTAATAAACTGCAGTTGCACACCTGCTTGAGAAATCTTACTCAAAGCTCTTCTTCAGATAACTCCCAATCAAAATACATACAACATTGCTCACAAAATAATGTTTCTTTTCCTTCTCTGGTAGCTGTGTTCTTGACACGGCACTGGAGTAATGAGTTACCACAGATTAAAATGAATGTGTGACCTCTTGTACTTGTATTACTTAACCACCTCTAGAATACAAGTACCTTTATCCATGCATCCTCAACCCCTTTTCCCATTTTGCAAATGGAGTCAGGGAGTCACTTCAGCAGTGACAATCACTTTGAGCCAGGGTTTACACCACCACGCCCTGCAACTGTAGTTCATAGTTCATTCGTACCACTTACAGCCAATTTAGAGTGTCCAATCCACTTACTGCATGTCTTTGGAATGTGCGGGGAAATAAGAGCACCTAGATGAAACCCACATGACCACAGGGTGGACACGCAGACTCTGCACAGAAGGCAACTCAACCAAGAATCTAAACAGAGAATCTCTTGCTGTGAGGCAACAACAATACCCACTGCACCACCGTGGCCACTTTTATTGTTGAATACTTTTTGAAATCATTCTTCTTCTGGCACCTTCTCCTAGCATTATCATTATGGTTACTTTACACTGTTTTGACAGCTTCCTACCAATCACTCGTTGGTGGTTTAAGATGGAATCCTGCATGTAAGGGATTCTGATCACTTCTAATCATAACTAGTTTATTATGTTTTCCAGACATGGAAGCCAAGTAATACACCTTTAGAACACATAATAAAAGGTTATGACCAGTGACTCAATCATAATTTTTTGTAGTCCTTGAAGCTGTATATACTCTATGTACTATAAGTTACAGATAAAAAAGTGTAGGGTACAAAGTGTTTTTCCATCACTAAAACCTTTTGAAAGCCAGTAAAGTACTTAATATTATAATATACTCGGGGGGGGGGGGGGGGTAATTACAAAGCACTCCTAGGAAAAAGGGAGAGAGCATGGCAAATTTTGACTGATGCCACAAAAACTCCTGGCATTAATGATTTTATTTCCATTAAACCTTTCTTGCAGTTATTATAGATTAGTTTATATTTTTATTGTTACTAGTGATGAGGGTGGTTGTTAGGATGGTTGTTAAGTGTTTGTAAAAAATGTTTTTTATTAGTTGTTTTTATACACTGTATGATATTGTTTATAGTATGTATTGTAGACAGGTTTTGACATCTTGACAGATGGTATCATATTGCAGATTATTATATTATTTTTAGCCATAGTACATATGTTTTTTAAATGTTTATTTATTATTTCTTAAACTTTTATATTGGTGAAATATGAAGATATTAGATATGTATGAATGGCATTTAAGACATTTGTACTGGCGCTTTAAATTAATTCCATTTATTTGAGCTGAGTGTTTTTTTTTCAAAAAAGTGGCGCCAGAAAGTTTTTAAATTGGTTTTGATCTGTTTGCATAGTGTTCTGAGGAAGTCTGCATCCAGCAGATGAAAGCGCTTAACCATTCCCTTTATGCGATCCATGTTTGTTATTTTTTTAACTGAATAAATCAATTTTATCCTTGTTCGAGTCCAGTTTCACTTCTAATCTGGTTCAACATAGCAGAGACGGATTGCCGTCTCAAGTAGATTTTCGGGAGTAAGTACTTAATATTGTCAAACAGACAGCAGGCAGCAACAAAGTGTTCATCTGTAGAATTAATTGCTTTAAAAGCTGTCAGATACTTTGTTTTCTGTTAAGTGTGGCATAGAAAATTTGTAACAGTTTTTAAAACCTTTGGCCTGAAGGTTGAGAGAATTTTTACACTTCTCATTTCAGGTTTCAGTCTTTCTATGTTTCACTGTTTCTAGGGAGCAAATCCAGTGCCTTAATTAGGCTATTTAAATATTTGCTGTTGCCCAAATCTGAATCACACATCCTGTCATCATATTAACTATTGAACTACTTCTTAAGTACCAACAAATTGTCTGAATTCCTCACACAAAATAGTAAGGCATTTCATGCCCATATAAACATTTAATGTCAGATATAATACAATGACATGTGAGCCTGAGTCCACAATCATTCATTAAAACATTTACTTGATGCCAACATATGTGCAATTGCTGTTCCATATTTTCTGCCTTGACTGGCAAACTCAAAATCTGAGCTTGTAATACAAACTGGACTGATTTTATTGTAGACAATGTAAAAACTTGTTCACTCGGGGATCCATCTCAGACACACATTGCTGATTAACAATGTCACCTGCTTAATGGGTGGTTCATTTACAACAGCGCTTAACCTGCTAGTTAAGCATTTCTTTCCTTTGTAAATATAGTAAAAAATTAGATGCAGAGTATATGCATATTCAGCATTATTTTTAGTTGTCATATTGCAAGAATGGCAGCATTACATCTGTCAATTGACTGAAACAATATAGCATCTTTAGTAGACTTGTATTGGAGTGTGATAGATATAAGCATGACTTCTTTTCCTCAAGAAGCAACAGATGAGGGG
Organism: Protopterus annectens; assembly: GCF_019279795.1. Classification (NCBI taxonomy): domain Eukaryota; kingdom Metazoa; phylum Chordata; order Ceratodontiformes; family Protopteridae; genus Protopterus; species Protopterus annectens. The sequence continues at coordinate 553,999,810 of NC_056744.1, read as the reverse complement.
GTGCAATGGAGTGAATCATTTCGATGGTCCTTCAGAGGGGCTTACTCTTCTCTCCGCTAGGTAACCTTCGGACTTACCATAGTTACCCACTTTAGAAAGGAAGAGGGAGGAGTTCATGTTGCCAAAAAAATTTCTTGTTTCCAGGCCAGTAACATAGCTACGGTGAGGCAAGAGGCACAACTGCCCCGGGCACAAAGTGTTGGGGGGGCATGATCAGCTGATCTGGATCTCTCTTTAATGCAATACCAGCAAATTGGTGTTGCATTTGCAGTCAAACCTGAGTGCAAACCTGAGTGCTGTAGCACTCTGTGTGTGGTCTAAACTGTAGCAACTGCTTGCTACAGTCTAAAGGTTAAAAAAAAGAAAATGCTCTTATTTTTTTTTTAAATAAAATGTGAGCACTGTAGAGCTCTGTGCAGGTTGGGTTTAAACTGTAATAACTGTTTGTTACATTTGCAGCAAGTAGTTTGCTACAGCTGAAAAGAAGAAATTATTTTTTAATAAAATGTGTGGAAGGAGCATCAGGGTACAGAAATGGGACCTGAATGGCCTGGTAAAGGAGGGATAGGGGTATATCATGCATCTAGTCACCTGGCTGGTGTGCTAGTTTTTTTTTTAACTGTTAAGTGGAAGAGCTGGGGGGGTATATATTTGACTGTAATGAGTTGATTGCTACAGACGCATAGCTGGCTCAAGCAGTCCCTTGTGTCAGTGCAATGAACCAGCACCCTGCTCTCTCAGCTCTTCAAGTGAAGAGGGGACAAAAAGTACAATTCACTGTAATTTTCTAATAGCTAAGTTGTTGTCCCCACAATTTATTTCCAGCAACATTAAAAAACATTATTTGAGAGGGAACAAATGCTTTTGACTCCTTTAAAGACACCCTTTCCTTTCTTCAATAAAAAAAAAATTGTAATCTCCAGGAAGAAATGGACTAGAGTTATACAAACCTAAAGAGACAAGCAGAGAGACCTGAGTGGAAGACCATTGGTTCCAAAAACAAAGCTCATGAAAATGGAACATGAAAACAAGGGGCTAATGTGTTTAACTGAATAAGGTATACTCTTTGTTTGTCCTGGAATATGTATATAAAACTTCATACTAGACTATATTTTTCTGTCCTGTAGTGTGACATTATTATGCATTTTCTTTAAGGATGTAAAATATAGAAGTTGGCAATATAACACATGTTGTTTAGTAAACTCTGCCCTAGGTTAGTCTTCTTTCGTGCTTTAACATATTTTTCTTAAATACAAAAAGTTTTTTCTACAGGTATAAGATAAGACAATATAGCTGTCATTGATCATATATTTATCATCATTTACTTCATGTTTCATGTCATTGTTGGTATGTGTGATGAGCCTTTTTTATCATCATTTACTTCATGTTTCATGTCATTGTTGGTATGTGTGAAGAGCCTTTTTTCTGTTTGGATTCTATTATGCACTGCATTGCATACCTGAGCACCCATCTATGCTGCTTCTGGCATTTCATACATCTGTGACACTTAGATCCCATTTCTCCTGTGTTTCTGATGCATATACTTGTTTATTATACAGTCACAATAATATTTTGCTGTGGTACTACTAGTTGGCACTGTATTTGTTTGTTTGCCTTTCTCATTCTGGGTAAAAGGCTCTAGTCTGCTCTTGCATTTCCTTGTCTGTGTTTGCACATCCTTGGTATTGCTTGGCTTACACATCCACTGCTGATGGCCTAGTAGATGATTGTATTTGATGTCTACTGAGTACTGCAATTATGGCACTCCCCATTTGGTGTTCTCTAACACACATGTACCATTGCTCATACACATTCAGTTATGAATGTCATACAGTTTGCAACATCTCAGCAAAGATTTGTGCACTGGTATGTGTGTATGTTTCCATGGCACCATGGCTGGTATTCGTCCCTACCCTGTTTGTCATTTTTCCTTCACTTATGTTGTATAGTCTACATATGTGTGTGTGCTGTCGGTGTACCTTACCTCTCCTTTATGTGTTTTTCTGACCTTAGTCTGTCATGTCTTGAGATATTTGATATATATTTACACCTGCTCTTTTGTCCACCTCATCTTTTTGTGTCTCTTCCATTCCTTATATTCTCAACAAAAACAGAAACAAACAAAAAAAAAATGGGTCTTTTCCATCATTCCCCTTTTGATTCCCTCTTCTTCACATTCACTCCACATCTGCTTTTCTATTTCCCTATGTCCCTGTGCATTTGTGCATTACTGGTGCTCCTTACACTAGAGGGGTTAGTATAATGGTTAAGATATTTGCCTTACAGACACAAAGAGCAGGGCTTCATTTTTACATTTGTTAATTGGCTAAGCTTAAAATGGCCCACAAAAGCAGTTAGCCAAATGCTAATCTATACACCTATTTATAACCTTCTTGTGGCAACAGGTGCAAGTATAAGACTGCCATATCCATGGTCCTGGGACCAAATACAACATAACAATGAAGTTGGTGTAATGGTTAAAGTGTCTACTTCAAAGACACATGATTCTTGGTTTGAGTTTCACATTTGAGAGAAATTTGCTAGGCTTAAAATGACCCACAAAAGCAGCTAGTCTAATACTTACTATGAACTCAGTGTATGTTGGAGGAGCAGAGTTATTTGAAGGCTTAATATGGCCCACAAGAGCAGTTAGCTTAGTGTTAATACTAATACTCTATGAACAAGCTGTTTGAAACTATCCATTCATGCTGTGCTGATGAAATCAATACAATAGCTAAAACATTCATGTCCACGGCTAGTGGTAGTGTGGCTTTATTGACCTGAATTTAACTATTAAAACTTAAACGGTAAAAAAGTCACGGACATTCAGCCATGTAGCTGAAGCACTTGATATCCTTAAGGAGTTAATTGCATATATCTCATAGGCCTCCATTACAGGAGGTTTAAGGTATCACACAGTGATAAGTCTAGCTTGCCTAGGCTTTTCTTTCAGTTTTTACCTTTTTTTTATTTGAAGCAATAAGTGGCACACATGTAGGCATATAAAAACCAGTTACAAAGGATGCATCAAAAGCCTAGGGTAGGAGGTTGGCATAACGGCTAAGGTGCTTACCTTGCAAACACAAAGTGCAAGGTTTGATTTATACATAGGATAATTGGTTGGGCTTAAAATGACCTATGAGAGCAGTTAGCATAATACCAATCTATGAACATGTCCCACATCCATTGTTATTCTGTTAGTCATAGCAATGTGGCCATAATCACACTTTGCCTTAAGTAACTTTTTTATTATTAGAAATTTTTTGATTACATCAGATTCTGCAAATTGCGATAGATGTATTTATATATATCCGGCTACATACTACAATGATATACATAATCGTTTGCTGATATTTGTCACTTTTAAGACATAATGACCGATACACATTTGCCTTCATTTATTACTTTCCATGTACTATTGAAACTTTCATTGGGCTTGTGTACCTTCTGTAGATGTGCATTGGAAATGCACATACAAATAATATTTATGAATGAGTTTTCTTGGAATACAAATTTAACATAACTGATTGCGATTTTGCTGACATTGCTGGTTATGTCTGCTTTGTGCTGAGGTATTCTTAGAGAGGGACATGTTTGCATATTACTTGGTTAATGGCAAATATTGCCAAGTTCTGTGAACTTTATGGAATCTGCCAATCAATCAACATATCTCAATAATGGAAATATACAATAATTGCTATCTTAATAAACCAGGATAAAGAGCATTTTTATATGCATATTTCATCGCTGAATGCTGACTACAAAATCTAAGTGTTAATCCTTGCCAAAAGGTTAAAAAATATACTAACTACATAAATGCAGGATGGCCAAATTGGCTTTATAATAACTCTTTAACACCTAGCGTAAGTGGAATTTCACACCTTCTGACACATAATAAGTTCTTGCCTGAACAGCTTTTGCCTGAGCCAAACGATGGAGAGTGCACTTTTGCAACCTACCTGTAAATAAATGCATATATCTCAAAAATAATATAAGTTACAAAAAAGTTAAATTGTCAAATTTATTCAGCAAACTCTCCTTTTCACAAAGGTGATATTAATTTGTCAGACAGACAGAGCAGTACTTTTATATTGAACAAGTAATTAGATGATATATAAATTTATTTACAATTACACAAGTATTAACATCTCTGTAACTATAAGAGGAGGGACACCTACTATCAGGCTGACTTTTTTTCATGTAGCTGTAAATTAAATTTAACTGCAAAGAAGTTTGATGGATGCCCTTGCATTTATGAGATACTTGTATAATTATGAATGTAGGCTGACTGAACAAATAAATGTAATTATCTGCAATGGGCTTCTACTTTGGCAATAGCTATCAGTACAAATACTTTTTAGCAATGTGCATACTTTCATTAGATATCTTGAAGTACCATATAAACACCTTCTGGTTCAAGTTATTATTATAATTACTAATATATGACATATATTCATAATATATATTGCAAACAATTTTTTTTCTCTGGTACAGAGTAGATAACTTGTCTGAGGAACCACTCCTAACCTTAATGATAACTGGGCATGTAAACTGTTGTTCTGCAATGCATACAGAGAAACAATGTCTGAAATAGTTACAGCAATATGATATTTATGCAAATATGCATATTGCATTACTAAATTCGTTTAAATATCTGCAGATTTGAGGCAGGCAGACCACAGGTATCATTCACAACTTTTCCGTATTATATTTATATATATATATATATATATATATATATATATATATATATATATATATATATATATATATATATATATATATATATCTATGGGTCCCCTTCACATGGTCGACTTTTCAGAAAGTCGACTTTCATAGGGCCAAGTCCATATGATCGACTTTTGAAAAGCTGACCATGGAGAACTGCTATCTCCGTACAGTGCAGAATGGGAAAATTTCCCTCTTCCGCACTGTAGTGCAATCTGGGATTGGTACATTAAAGTTATGGGGGGTGCAGGTGGGGGGACCCCCCTGATAACAGTTTAAGGTAAGTGTTTGTTGTGTTATATGTTTTTATTTTACATGGTCAGCTTTCTGGAAGTTATACTGTTGTGACATTGCAGATTATACAAATAAAGTGCTACATAGACAAGTGTTGTATCAATGTTCTTGTGGCAAGAGATGCAAGTTTAGGACTACTGTACACATGGTCCTGTGTTCAAAAAACATGTATTCCATAGACTTTTTACTCTTGTTCCACATCATATTATATTTGCTCTCACTTATAATACCTGACATAGTTTTGCTGATATGACAATGAAGTATAGTTCAGCTCTCCTAGTTGAATTAAAGAGTTGCACAAGTGGCTGTATATGAAATAACCTTGTAATTGCATTGCTTGAGAGTGTGCACAGTCTAGTTTTTAATGCATTTGAAAAACTGTGCTCTGCTTACCATCACACAAACATGGTAAGTTAAGTGTTTTTGTTTGCGTGATGGTAAGCAGAGCGCAACTTTTTCAAATGTATCAAAAACTAGATTGTGTGCACTCTCAGTAAGGACAGTTGGCAGGAAAACATGATATTTCATGTGGAAATGTGGGAAATGCACATTAGACTTTAAGCTTGATCTTTTGTAGACATGGCTGATGTCATCAAAGAGGGTGTGTGCTTCAGAGTGCAGTGCTGGGGTGTTCAGGAGTCCAAGGTCTTTGTTGGGCTCCTAGTTTAGGAGCATGGCCCTTGCCTATAGCAGGGTAACTTTATAGGCTCTTAGTACAAGTCTGAAGCCTGCACTAATGTGCCCTGGGTTTGTCCAGTGTGACAGGTATCCCACGTACTGAAGAACAATGCCATCATCATTATGATGATCTCAGAAGGAGGAAACGGGATACGCTTGATCATTGGATCAGGGAATACCAAGAATGGAGAACCCCAAAGATGTGCATTTATAAATTGCAATGGGTAACTGAATATAGTCAAGACTGGTATTCATATTGGCATTTTTTCTTATTTTCTTTTGTCACAGCTGCAGAAGAGACACCACTGCATGTGAGGTCCCATGCATCATGACTGACAAGGATGAGAGAAACATGTGGTATGTAAGCATAATTATATAAAGTACTGTTATTGTAGCCTTAACAGTAAAAGATAGATTAGTTATGACATGCAGTTGTATAAAATTGAGCATGCATATCTCAACTGTAAAAGCAAGTATACATGCATTAGTCTGTAGTATAGCTTTCAACTGCCTATATTTTTGCTGAATATCCAGATTTTTGACAAACTGTTTTGTCCTTTTCCTCATACGATTTATGGTTTTCTGGCAAGTAATTGAGATTGAAGTCACTAAATAATGTGTGTCAAAATACATGCTAACACAAATCCTATGAATCTTCCCATGTTTGTAAGAGTAATATTTAAAATCTGCCCGTATTTTTGGGTCATTGTACCTCCATTATTTTATGATCTGTCCAGATATCTTGCTCTAAGAATTTGACAGGTATGGCCTGCAGCTCAGAGCAACAGTTTCACATTCTCAGATAACAGTGAGCATGAATTTATAAAGTGTAAAAGGAAAGTGTGCATGCATCATGCTGTAGTCCAAAAGAAAAGTAAAGTATTACAGTATTCACTGGTTGTGGGTTCAAATACCACACTTTTCAAATATAAAACTCACTTGTTTACAATAGTGTTTAAGTTTTCATGAATAAATATACAATACTGTCACATTTTCATCAGTATGGCATTTGAAGTTCCGACCTCTATACCTGTGGCTTGAATGGCCTGCTGCCAAGTGTAATCAGTGCATATGGAACGTGCATATGTGCAATATATGCACCATGAATGATTGCTGGATGCAATCTGATCTGTACTGTAGTGTGTATGTGTTAGGAACAGGGTAGTATTCAAAGTAATAAAGACATTTCTTAGCAGCTGGTAGTGTTAAAAGTAAAATGTAACAGAATAGAATAGAATAAATTAATTGTAGAAAGCTTTGTATATTAACTATGAAGTTACTAATGTTCTCTGTTTTTTTTTTCTCTCACCCCAACCCTTCTCTTTGTTTTTTTTCTCTGGATTTCTTACTTTTTATTGTTGTTGTTATTATTATTATTATTATTTGTTTTTATCTATAATTTTATATTGCTTTGTTTTTACATATTTTTATTTATCATTTAGCATTGCGCTTGTAATTATATTTTATATAATTTGTAATATGATTTCTTTTTATTTTATTTATTCATATTATTTCCATTTGTTTTGGGTTATGTTGTATTTCATTATCGTATTTTCATTTTTTTATGTTATTACTACAGCACATTAGAGTAAGCCGGTTCCCCATGATCTGCAAACACTCACTCCACCAGCTCAAGCACCAAGGCCCAGCACTTCTGGCCTACATCCTGGCAGTACCTCACCTGCTGACTTTGCTCTACCTGGACCCTCAGGTAGTTCTCCACCAGTGGCAAGGCCTGTGGTCCCCTCTGGGATCAGAAATAGAGGAAATCCATTCATCACACGAGCTAAGTTGTCAGGTATGGTGTGTAGGCTTGTGCATCAAATGGTGGGCATGAGCCTATGCTAGATGAAGACCCTGCTTTCCATCCTGGTATGGAATACCTGCAATATTTGAAGAAGTCATCCACTGCAGCCAGCGGTGCAGTGATAGAACAGCGATGACAGTCCAATGTGTGAGGACTGAAGTCACACTGTTACCATGCCTGATGTCCATGGGACCTCAATCTGCCTACCCTCACTGCATCCATGGTGTTCACCCCGCTTTTGTGTCCTTCGCCAAACCTGTGTCTTCTCTTGTATGTCTTGTTTGTCAGCAAATGCTTCCTCAGTTTCCCAACTTGCCTGCCTCAGACATGCCTATGTCTCTTCCCTAACATTCCTCTCTCTCTCCTTAAAAGCAACAAAAAATGGCACCTGTCCCAAAAAAGGGGGGGGGGGTAAACACCATGGTTGGAGTGACAATGGTGGAACTGTGAGCTTATGGATGTTACGTTTGGTGACAGTGAGAATCGATTCCTCACCCACTGGACTGTCATCACTGTCACCTCACTGTGCCAATGGCTGCAGTGGCTGACATCTGCATGTCTTTGCGTTATTCAGGACACTCATGGAGAGCAGTGTCTCCTCTCGGCATAGGCGTGCACCAATTGTGAGGCACATAATGCTATTCACCATACCTGTCAGTTCAGCTCAGATGACAAAATCACCCCCTCTGCTTCCAAAGGGAACCACAGGCCTCTCCTCTGGGCACAACAACCTGAGAGTCCAGGTAAGGCAGGGGCAACAGGGCATGTGTGTGGCCAGACTGTAGCCCAGACGTGCTTGGCCTTGGTGCTGTAGCCAGTGGAGTGATTATAGACAGATCTTGGCATACTGGCCTACCCTGCTGTGCTGTAGTAATAAAATAAAACATTAAAATCCAATAATAAAATAAAACATAACCAGAAAAATGCAAATAAAGAATATGATAAGAAAGGAAAACAAATATTATAAATAATTATAATAAGAAATAGAAAGACAATTAAAATAATAACAAATAAAAATAGGTAACAAAGAAATGAAAAATTATACATCACAACAGAAAAATTGAGTAAAACCAACCAAAATTAAAAAAAGAAGAAAAGGGGTGGGGTGCAAGAAAAAAAAGGAGAAAAATAACATCATATGTGACATTCAATGTGCTTGTATAAAGTTCAATGACAATATTTTGCTCATACCTCTCCACGTCTTAGTGCAAGACATCTGAACAAACCCTGACAAAATGGGGTACTAAGGCCCAAAGATAGGGACATACTTTAAATATTACTCCTATTAACTTAGAATGTTGCCAGAGTAACAGGGCTTGTTGGAACATACATTTTTAGTAATGATTTGAAGTCAGAAACTCAAATGTGTGCCATTATTTAGTGAATTCAGTTCTCAGAAAATCCCAGTAATTTGACAGAAAACCACATATTTTAAGAAAAACATAACACATGAAATACAAATGTGGGCATTCTGCAAATATCTGAACAGTTAATAGATATGATTCTGATAGCTTTACTTTTAACACTACTGACTCTTAACAAATAACTTTTACACTGTTAAGACAACCAAGCTTATAACAGATGTGCAGTATATTACTGATTGCATCAACCAATCATGGATATGTGCATATATTGTACACATGCGTGTTCCAATTATACTGATGACAATCTTCAGCAGGCTATAGTTGTTGCTGGTTTGTAGGTCTTATGTTACGTTTCAATATTGATGTAAACTTAAACAGTATTGTATAGCTGGGAAGTGTGATTTTTGAACCAACAACCTCTGACTACTTTGTAATACTTGAGTGTTGTTTTATCCTACAGACTAATGCATGCATCCTTTTCCTTTACAGTTGACAAATGTATACTCAATGTGATACAGATGTTTAACACAATAAGATGTATTTACTCTTAATGCTACAATAACGGTACTGTTTGGATGCATGCATACCACTTGCATACTGCATCCATGCCAATCTTGCTTCATAAGTTCGCAGATTCAGCAATCTAATAGCATGAGCTGTGGAAAAAGCGGAAAGCCACACAATACCATTAAGAACACCAATCCAGAACAAATGCAACTGCTAACTCTTACACGTATTGCCTGTAAGTGATACTTACACATCTGTGGAGTACAGTCCAACATTCCTTGATCCAATGATCAAGGGTATCCCTCTTCGTCATCCTGAGGTGTCTGTAGTGATTTCTACACTGTTCACTAGTGTGTAGGATACTGGTGTCACTGAATAAACCCTGGACCAAACTATTACATGCATCGGATTTCTAATCGGATACATGATAGCGCTCCTGCAACAGCTGGGGACCATGCTCATTCACTAGGACTCCAACAAACACTTTGGACTCCTGCACAACCCACCTTTGAGACCAAAATCTTAAAACATCTCCACAAACACCAGACATGTCTAATGCAGATAAAAAACAATCTATAATGATGTTTCCCATCAGTTGCAGTTATCAGAGATATTGACAGTGTACTTTTGGAATTTGCAACATTTGAAAATGGCACATGTCTCTTACCACAATGCAAACACATGCAATGTGTTTGTGCAATGGTAGCCAATACAGAGATGGTAACCAATACAGATATTAATACATACTGCTTAACTGAAACAATATTAGTGTTTCAACCATCAGGAAAATAATTGTAATATAAGAAATACTAGGTAAACTGCTATAATTCAGAGTAACTATAATATGAAGTGGGACACCATTAAAAAATGGAGTCTGCTGTATTCCAACCCTGAACCTTATGTATGGTAGCCCTACACTTACAGCTATTGCCACAAGAAGAATGAAAAAAGTGCTTGTCTATGTTTAATTTAATTGCTATCTAATGCAAGGTCACATCAGTAAATAAAGGCTGCAGTCCTTTTAATCAAATACAGGAACATGTGGATTTCAGCCCAACACTTAACATCTGCAGCCACAGATAAATTTACAGGAACACCTCATAGATAAGTATTCATTTTGAGGTTCATGCTGTTAAACGCAGTGCAACAGCACTTAGCGGGTTTGCACTAGGCACAATTACATTAATAGAATGCATCCGATGTCTATTTTTAGATGTCTGGGTCCTGTCTGCTACCTGGGTGTTCTAATCATCCAGTCTGTGCACTGCACATGTGTGTGCAAACCAGATGAGCATAACCAAAGCCATTTGTGCTAAGGGCAGCACTGTGCAAACAGTGTCCCAAAAATTAAGAGAAAAAGATCTTAGTTCCATGGCATATGAATTATCAAAGTCTAGGAATTATTGTGCAAATGACTCCGGCCTTGTATAACTTTTATAATCAATGTGCTTAAGGTTGACATCATCCCTTAGTAGGTTGTTTTGTTCAACTTTAGCTGTTACAAGTACTTATAAATAGGCTGTGTGGCCATTCTTGTTCATGGAAGGGGACATATAATCGGGAATAACATTAACGGGTTTCTTAGTCACAGTAAATTGGAGATACCTTAACTCCATAGACTTACATTGTCTAACCCCTGTAGAGGAGGAATTATCTTCAATGAGGAGAGATAACCCACCTCCTGTGGTTACCACAACTTTAAATTGCAGTCTGAATGTGTGGAAGGCATTGTAGCCTTGCAAGGCTGGGTTAATTCCTAAGGCCTTGAGTCAGGTATCTGTGATTGCACAGATGTCCACCGCTTCCAATGGGACAAATGCTGACAGAGAGTGCAGTTTCTAATGTTAACTCCTACAGTTTAGAAGCATGACCCTTACTTTGTTGGAGTTATATATTTTTACATAGTAACTTCTGTTTTTATGACCTTGCCTAATAAAGGCATTATGGTGGAGACACATGCCTTAGCCAGCAAACAAAAGCCTAGAGGTGCCAGGTGAAGTCTATGTCTTGCAAAACAATATGGGCTAGCCACAATGTCATCCTACACTGACAGGAACTGGAGCCCCTTAGAATGACACCAGACACATAACCAATTTCAGAAGATCAATGTTTTTTTTTGTATTGTCTCATCCTATGTGAGCTTATAATGCTGGTGAAACATAGGGACATAGAAGCCTGGAACACATATTTAGAGAGCTCAGTCATGTCTGTTTCTATATATTCCCTCGAGATAAGTCTCGAGTTGTGCACACCAACACCAGCTATTATGGATTAATAGTGGGACTTGTTGTGGAGAGACTTGATTGCATTTGTGATGTGACAACCACTTGTGCCACACAACTGACCCTAACTTTCTCCTTGTTTAAGCTGGAGAGTGGGGCAAGTATATGGCTCACTGTACAATCAACTATGAGGAAAGCTTTGCAATAGAAGTCTATTGCCTTAAGCACTTCCTGGGTGTGACACTGGCACTCCTTTTTTATGTGCATTGTATGTTTTGAGTTTAGTGTTAGTTGTGCCATGCTTATGTTTTGGATGTCTTTGCTGTTTCTGTAAGTTGTTGGAGAATACCTCCACTCATGATGGTACTTTGTTGATGTTGTAGTACAGGCCTGAGGCATTATCTGCACTGAGTCAATAAAAACATGTCAACTAGGCTAGCAGAAGTAAAAACTGACACAGCCCATAATGTGAGGTGTGATCCTGGTATCTTCACAGAGAATGAGAAAAGGATGGGTGTATGTGATATGGTTCTATTTTAGGGAGACTAACATATGGGGTGTAGAGTAGGAGGTCTATTCAATGTGGGATCTATAATTCTATTGTGGACAGATAAGGAGAGATAAGATGTGACATTACTGCTTGTTTAACTTCAATTTTACCCAGTTATGTTGAGCTGTAGAAGATCTGCTCTGCCAGATAGCATTGGCTGATTGTAATGAAAAATGATTGTATTGTTTTTTTCTGCATCTATAAACACAAAGAGTTAAGCTCTCTGCACACAAAAAAGAGCAGAGCAGCAGCTAAGACAATGAAACACTGTTAAAGCTCAAAATGAGACCAGAAACAGTTACCTTCAAATATATAGTCCTAGTGTTCACTCCAAGCACAAGGGTACTGGGGTATTTTCACACAAATCATGTGTCATGATGTTTACTTATCAGTAGTTGAACCGAACTAGATTAATCCAGTGTGAATCCAATCTATAGTGCAGGCAACACAACTGCAACCAAATAAAAACAGTAACTGACAATTTGTTCATAACATTATGTAGGTAGCAGAGTCAGAAGCAGCACAATACTTTCCAGTATTAATCCAGTATTAATCAGAACAACACAAACAAAATGAACTATACTTTTGCTTACATAAGTAGAATCAGCAGCTGCACATACTGCAGAGCATTCACTTATTAACAGAGACATACACAGCCTCCCCCATTTGACTGCATTGTGAATAAATCCCCTATCTAGGTACACAGACTACAAAACACAGTACTTAATGTCTGTGCCACAGCACAAGTTTGACGTAAACAGGACTGCAGGTGATCTTATAGTAGATTACATCAGCAGGTCATGTGGAGGACAAGAGGTTGGAGGCCTGCCTGAAATGCAAGCACCAAAACACTGCAAAACCCTATCATTGGAGAAGTCATTTAGGGATACGCACTTCCACTCTTCTTTAGGAAGCACATACAAACACACCCAGTTGACTAAAATGAGAATAGAACCCCTACCTATTTAAGTGCATAAACTGCAGAACACAGTACTTAACACACACACACACACACACACACACACACACACACACACACACACACACACACACACACACACACACACTCAACAGCAAAGGCTGATGTTAACAGGACTGCAGGTGATCTTATTGTAGATGACATCAGCAAGCCATGTGGGGAACAACAGCTTGGGAGGCCTACACAAGCACATTGCTTCTTAGTGTCATCTGAGGCTAATAGCCTTTCAGAAGTATACTGCTTAGAAGCCTAGCTGTATAACAACACAAGTACCCTTACTGAGCATATTTGGCTGCTTGAATTTGACAGAGCAAGCCTGTGAGCGCCACCAAATGGCCCTGTCCATGAGGGAGCACACAACATTATATTTGTACTGTGTTTAATATATGTGCTGAAAAAGTAAGGAAACCCCAGGGTTGTACTGATTGTTGGTGTGGTTGGTGCTGGGGAAACAAATGGATGGATTGTAAATATATCTACATATAGTTATATTATCCCCTCAGTTTGCAATGTTTCCACATGTAGTCTTAGTCAGACAAAGGATATGAGAAATACAGAGTAACAAGAACATATCATATCTATGTATATAATGTAATAGAGCAAAAAGCATCGGATTATGGTTAACTAAGTGTACATGCATGCACATTTGCCTCTTTACCTGTTTGCGTGTAGGTAAGCAGTGCACAAACGCAAGCTGCATTGCTAATATCTAAGACTTACTATTATGTAATATATACCTACTATTATAGCCACTCCTACCTCTACTCCAGGTTGGGATTTCATAATGACTAGGAGCAATAATTGACTGCATCCACTTTCTGTTGTTGGCAGTCTGACATAGATCTTATCTGTTTTTTTCCTTGTTCCTGGAATGCTTCACACAAACTAGATAAACCTTCTCAAAAATGCTTTCTAGACGTGGTGCATCATGCAAATGTGGAATTAGAACAAGACAAAGAGAATAAATATTAAAAGTATGGAACACATAATCAAAGTCTGTAAAAAGCACACTACCAATTAATAGTACACATCCAACATTTCTACTAATATCAGGATTAGAACCCTCACATCAGTACAGATTCAGCAAACAGGATGGCTGCCTAGTCCTCTTTGCCACATAAGCAGCTTGCCAGTACAGAAATGGGGTCATTCATCACATAACCAGCTGCATGTAAATGTACACTGCTATCAAACCATGAACTGTATATTGTACAAGTAATTCCTCAGTATTATATTTGGACATAGAGTAGTTAGTAGTCACACAACCTGTCATAATGATGGTTGCAAATACACATCACTCTGTCTTACATGTCTCTGGTTGTTGGTAATTCATCAGTTACCTAACATGTGAAATGTGGAATTCTATGTAATTGTCCTTAAAATGTGAGAGGATATTAACTGTGGCATAAACACACATATACTGTGATTTTGGGGGTAGCATAGATGAGTTACTGTTATGGCAGGTACAAGGATACGCTCCTTTTTTGGGGGGTGGGGGAACAATGCGCATTTACTGTTTTAGCACAAAGAAGTCTGAACTCAGAAACTGCAATGTGTAGCCTCACATTCTATCTTCTCTCTTGAATGATTTATCAGTATTCTGCAGTGGTATGACTGTGTGAATGTTTCATGCTTGAGGCCTACTAATTACACCTGGACACATATTAGTAAAATAAGTGTCGGTAGTCACATGTTAATGTAATTTCTGTACAAACACACCATTATTTACTTGCTTACTGTAACAAGTCAAGAGATACAAGGATATATCATAATAATCTTCAAGAATACAGTCTAGGTTCAGGATTTACCGTGCAAATGCAGCAGTTGACACACCTTTAGTTCAGGGCTGACTCTGTCTGATGCAAGCAGTACACAGCCAATACATGGATGGGTAAAAATTGTTTGAGTTGCCTAGCATCAATTTTAGTATATGTATGTGAGTAGGAAAAAGATATTAGGTCCATAGATCCAAAAGTGGTCACTGTCAAAGCCAAAGTAAACTTTATTGTCGATCAGATATACATAGCAGTGCAAGCTGAACAAAATTGCATTGCTTTTGTCCCTGTGCATCTGATGCCTTGATGTGTACATGAGTGCAATCTATGGCACCCAGTACTTCAGGGTAGTATGATACATTGTAGATTGTTGCATATTGCTGGCCCTGTCCTCAGAAGAATGAGGAAAATATATGTGTTCACTGACATGTATGAGCATAACATTCAGGAACTGGTGGAGTATCCTGAATGATGATGCCTGTAAAACACCCATCATGTCCCCAGTTGGTCTTTGAAAACTACCTGTAGCTAATATCCTAAGGGCTATACATACCTTAGTTTCCACTGGGATGGGTTCCCCTTGGTTGGCTCTGGCTCTTAGTTGAGGGTGGCAGAGCTCACAGAGTTCTTGTAATGTGTTTCTGTCCACCCTGTAGCACTCTACAATCTCCAGCCCATGTAGCTCCTGGTAGGTTACCCTGGGCCTGAACACTCTTCTCCTTCTCTGTCTAGGCCTATTGTCAGCAGCAGCAGCACTGACTTCAGCCTCTAGCACATACATATATAGAATAGCTGCAGCGGCCCCTAGATTTATCTCAGTTAAAATTTCCAAGTCTCTACGCCAACGGTATTGAAGTATTGAGTGAAAATAAGAATGTAAGCTACATGGATATTTTATACATTTGTTGAATATCGCGGTCCACCATGTGGGATTGGCTAATTAAGATACAATTCACCTTCTTAGGCTGTAATTAACATGATTTAAAATACTTTACTAATATTCACAAACATGGAACATAAATGTTCAGGAAAGCTTTTACATCCTATACTCAAACCCAAGACCATTGAGACTGTAGCCCTATACATAAACATGCTGCCACAGGAATTGTTACATAACAAGCCTTTTATTGTTTCATTTCCTGTGTGTGTGCTATTTGCACCAATGTGCAAACATGTTAAGAAAAACAAAAAAAAAAAAAAAAAAAGGAAGCTGACATACCTCTCTGATGTCATTACCCACTGTTGACATACATTTGAAACAACGTGTAGGTGCCTACATGAAGTGAACATCCCTATATGGTTACTCTTTTTTGTGAACAAGTCTACTGATTTTGGCCTCATTTGCATAATAGCCATGCTGACACCCTGGCATCTACATGATTAGTAGCCATGTAAGCAGGGAAACTGCAGGAGAGCTCAAGGGTGTAAGCACAAGGCAGGGTAATACTTTGCCTAAATATGTGATATACACTACGTAATGCTTAGAGTACATTAGAATACTCTGTTTCATGCGTTTTAAACATTTTAGCAGCCTGCATTCCATACAAGTTTATTCTTCATTTGGGGGTGGGGGAACCAAAGGTACATTTATGTCATGGCAGTTAAAATGACATTTTTGTTTGGGAGACTGATTTGTAGCTTCTACAGTGTGTAGTTATGCCATAATATGTGCGGTGTTTCCTGTTAGGGGCATTTCTCTCAATATTTCAGGCCTTTTACTTGCCATTGTTTCTGTGTAGACTCCTGTATTTTAAAATTTTCCATGTACACTGCACACTTTTACAAGACTCTACACAGTTTCATTATAGCTTGTTGGATCGCTCCATTGTGTTGATTAGTTTAATTAGCTACTTATGCTGAAATTTGGATTCCACAACAGTTTCCATACTTGCACGTGAGTGCATGCCCTTACACAGACTTTAGTGAATTTTAAACTTGCCATGCCTTTGTCCGCATTGCACTGCAATATGCAGAAAGCAAAAATTATTGTGTAAGGTACTGAATTTCCTCAAGGAAAATGATTTTGCATGAGGGATTTTGACTCCTCCTTAACCCCTCATGTAAGGGTTTTACCGTTATATCCTAACTTATACATATCAACTGCATGTTTCTACAACTTCCACTACAGAATAATCAGCTTTAGATACCATATGATTGAACTTTTAAAAGTTTGAACGGTCTGAATGGAAATCTCCATAAAGCACATAACAGGAAGATTTCCCTTTTCCGCAATGTAGTGCAGTCTCAGAGTTGGTATATTTAAATAGCAGGGGGTGTGGGATGTAGGGGTGCTTTCCAATCTATCTGCAAATATACAGAGCTGAGTATATTTTTTGGGTTTTAGAGTTTGTTAATTGTTGCTTAGATCTCTGTTGAAATTATTGTCTCCCTGTTCTGAGAGACTGTTTTCCAATCTATCTGCAAATATACAGAGCTGAGTATATTTTTGGGGTTTTAGAGCTTGTTAATTGTTGCTTAGATCTCTGTTGAAACTATTGTCTCCCTGTTCTGAGAGACTGCTTTCCAATCTATCTGCAAATATACAGAGCTGAGTATATTTTTTTTGGTTTAGAGTTTCTTAATTGTTGCTTAGATCTCTGTTGAAATTATTGTCTCCCTGTTCTGAGAGACTGTTTTCCAATCTATCTGCAAATATACAGAGCTGAGTATATATTTTTTTGGTTTTAGAGTTTGTACTGTTAATTGTTGCTTTGATCTCTCTTGAAACTATTGTCTCCCTCTTCTGAGAGACTGTTTTCCAATCTATCTGCAAATATACAGAGCTGAGTATATATTTTTTTGGTTTTAGAGTTTGTACTGTTAATTGTTGCTTAGATCTCTGTTGAAACTGTTTTGTCCCACCCTCCCTATTTCTGGTTTATAGTTTAAATTTGGTGGCTTTTGCAGTTGCCCGCCCCACTGTAGATTTGATCTGGGACACTCCGCCAGTCCCATCTCTTTACTACATTCTACCTAATAAATTCTTTCTGCACTTGCTTTTAGTCCTTTGTAATTTAATTGCATTTTTTAAACTGCTTTTGGTCTAATATTGCTACATACTCAAGTGTGCTAGCTTGCACTGCATGTGAATTGTTTTTACTACTGTTTTTGCTACTTTTCCGTAAAGAAAAAAAAGACTGTAAGCCTGTTTCCTACCTTTCCTGTAACTAGTGTGGTCCAGATACAGATTTGCTGTATCCAGGACTGTATGTAAGCTTCTGAGTCCCCCAAGCCTTTCTGTGTTGAAGGGAAGCCTTCTAGCTTATCAGTGGGAGTGGTAAGCACTAGGTAACCTGTCTACCACATAAGGAATGATTCTGGCCCAGAAATTGTAGTTATTGGCCATTTGGGCAATCTCTTCCATCTCTCTTAACTTTCTGATTTGAAATCCTGCATTTGCACTTGTTTCTGTCCTGTAACTCATCTAGTGCAGATACAAATTCTTAGTTTTAGCACTTAAATTTGCTTATTCGTGTTCAGCACTTGTTCAGAACTTGTAAGCACTAAATAGACTACTAATTACTATAGTACTCAACCTTCCTCATTACCTAGAGAAAAACAGTTTTTGTACTTACTTTTCTCACTTGCTTAGAGAAAAACAGCTCTTGTACTCACTTTCCTCACTTATCTAGAGGAAAATAGTGTTTTATTCAGGCATGTCCAAGGGTCAGCTTCCAGTGTTCTCTCCTGTCTATCTGATGAATCTGGTCATTTTGAGGCAATGCAGAAATTGCCTCATGTACACAGACAACCCTCTCCTCCTACCACCCAACACTACAACCTGTAAGAGATGCACTTATCTAGCAAAACTGGAGGTAAAGCTCTCTCCAACCAAGACTGCACTTGAAAGTCATGAGAAGGTAAACATTTGCACCACACCACATTCACCACATAGTCTCACTAAATCTACACCACCAAAATACACACATAGTAACACAAAAACATTCGCGGAGGCTCTCAGTAATAATCTGTCTAAGCAACAGAGACCTCCAAATTCTTAGTTTTAGCACTTAAATTTGCTTATTCGTGTTCAGCACTTGTTCAGAACTTGTAAGCACTAAATAAACTACTAATTACTATAGTACTCAACCTTCCTCATTACCTAGAGAAAAACAGTTTTTGTACTTACTTTTCTCACTTGCTTAGAGAAAAACAGCTCTTGTACTCACTTTCCTCACTTATCTAGAGGAAAATAGTGTTTTATTCAGGCATGTCCAAGGGTCAGCTTCTAGTGTTCTCTCCTGTCTATCTGATGAATCTGGTCATTTTGAGGCAATGCAGAAATTGCCTCATGTACACAGACAACCCTCTCCTCCTACCACCCAACACTACAACCTGTAAGAGATGCACTTATCTAGCAAAACTGGAGGTAAAGCTCTCTCCAACCAAGACTGCACTTGAAAGTCATGAGAAGGTAAACATTTGCACCACACCACATTCACCACATAGTCTCACTAAATCTACACCACCAAAATCCACACATAGTAACACAAAAACATTCGCGGAGGCTCTCAGTAATAATCTGTCTAAGCAACAGAGACCTCCAAAGCAGAAACACAAGCAACCTCCATTCCCCCAACACAACCCAAATGACACATAGCCCACAGACTCAGTGAGCCACTCAACCACAGCCAATAAGGCAAAACAAAGTACCCAACACACTAGTCATATGTGACTCTATAGTCAGGCACACTGATGTCCCACTCACCAGGCTAAACAAGGAGAAGGTTACTGTCAGTTGCCTGTCAGGTGTCAGGATCCGCCACATAACCCACACACTCAGGTCACTCCACAACAAGTACAAATATGACTCTCTCATTGTCCATGTTGGTGTGAATGACCAGAGACGTACCTCCCTGGACTACATGAAAAGAGACATGGAAGAGCTCTCCAATCTTGTAGCCCAGGCAGGTATGACCCTAGCCCTGAGTAGCAGTCTGCCATCATCCAGAATGATACCGCAGTACAAGTACAAAATTATTGACTTCAACAATTGGCTAAGCTTCTGGTGTCATTCTAAGGGGATCCAGTATCTGTCTGCTTGGGATGACATGGTCGACAGACCACGATGCTTTGCCACAGATGGCCTGCACCTGTCGCCCCCGGGATTCCGGATACTGGCTAAAGCTCTTGCTGACCCTATAGTGCCTTTTTTAGGCAAGGATCAAATAGCAAATTCACCACTGTAACAGGAACAGGCAAGCAAAAACTGAGGGTAATGCTACTCAATGCTAGAAGTCTAAATCTCAAAATACACCCACTCGAGGCACTCCTTAAAATTGAGAACATCGATATCTGTGCAGTGACTGAGACCTGGTTCAAGGCTCCAGAGAGCACCCCTGCACTACCAGGCTATAACTCATACCACACTTTTTGGCCATGTAACCTGGACCAAAACACCAAAGGCGGAGGTGTGCCCATATTCATTAAGGATATCCACACCTCCAGGCTAGTTGCTCAGCATAATGCATCCGAGGTTATCCAAGTGCAACTAACTCTTGGCAAAACTGCAATGAAAATTATAGCTTGCTACAGATCCCCCACCATGCCCCAGGATTCCCACTCCTCTTTTCTTGATGTACTGGAAAATATTAGGGTTAAACCAAACACCCTAATAATGGGTGACTTCAACCACCCCACCATTAACTGGGAAAACTACTCGTGTACCAACTCCTTAGCTCAACGCTTTCTGGAATTCATAAACTCCAATGCCCTGGATCAAATTATCCACACCCCCACCAGAGGCAACAATATCCTAGACCTAGTCATTACCAACATGAGTGACAGGTATTCCACAACTGAAGCCAACTCCTCGTTGGTCCAATCCAACCAGAAGCTAATCACCCTTGATATCCACATCCCGTCCCCACCCCCCATTAAGGAAACCATGGTAAAAAATTTCTCCAAAGCCAACTTCATGCTTCTTAAGACAGAAGTGGTGAACTTCATGACACCTATGCAGATGGACAACACAGTTACAACTGCTGAATCCTACACAAATGCACTCTATAAGCACTTACACAAGTGCATGGATCGTGCTATCCCAAACAGAACCAAGATGCTATCCTCCAAAAAAAGAAAGCCAATCTGTTGGTCCCCTGCCATAAACAAACTGTACAACAGAAAGAAGAAACTGTTGCAAAAGAGAGTAAAATCGCATGAGTGGAGGAGCTCCCTGGTCAGCCTCAGTAAGAAGCTGAGATCCCTTATAAGATCCTCCAAAGCTAGCTATGGAAACAAAACCACCACTAATTCTAAGAACAACCACAAAGCATACTGTAGCTATGTCAAGAATCTCAATGGCAACACACAGATCTGCTCTGAGTTGCAGCACAACTGCACGAAAATTACAGAACCAACTGATATTGCCAAGATCCTGGCAGATAGGTTCAGTGCTAACTTTACGCTCCCCTCACCCCCTAAAGGGACCATATCTATATAGGATGAATGCAGAGTTCCTGTAATCACAACTACGTAGGTAAAAGCTGCACTCTATAAAGCCAAAATCACAGCATCCATGGGACCGGACAACATCCCAGGCTGCGTTTTACACGAACTTCAGAACGAACTGGCTCCCCACTTAAGCACCATGTTCAATAATAGCTTCGCATCAGGCATTGTGCCCAATGAATGGTGCACAGCAACAGCTATCCCACTCCACAAAGGGGGAACCACCACTGATCCCGGGAACTATCGACCTATTAGCCTGACGAGCTTGGTCTGCAAGGCCATGGAACGTATCATCATGGAACTCATAAACAAAACCTCCAAAGTCTGTATCCCACCCAGTTCGGGTTTGTGAAAGGCAGATCATGCCTCCTGAAACTGATTGACTCTGTTGAGGCAGTCATTAAAGCCGTAGATGACAGTAAGGTGGTTCACACAGCCTATCTTGACCTCAGCAAGGCTTTCGACACCATCCCCCATTCTGGAATTATAGCTAAACTCGCTAAACTAGGTATAAATCCCTACATCAGAAGATGGGTTGCCAACTGGCTCACTGACAGAACCCACACTGTAAAAGTTGCAGACTCCAAATCTGACCTCAAAGCAGTGACAAGTGGAGTACCACAAGGTTCCATCCTGGGACCTCTCCTGTTTGGTATCTACTTCTCTGAAGTACAGGCTAACACAGAAGGCCTCTGGCTAATGAAGTTCGCAGATGACTGCAAACTAGGAGCCATAGTCAAGTCCTCAAATGATGTGGACATCCTACAGAAGGGCCTTGCTGAGAAAGATGCCTGGCGTCAGAGCCATGGTCTCAAGCTCAATGCCAAAAAGTGCAGTATCATCCCCTTTGGTAAAAACTCTGTACCCATGAACTACCACATACTCAACAATCTACTTACCACTGAATGTGTGACAAGAGACCTTGGGACCCAGGTGGACAGTAGTCTCTCCTTTGATAGTCACATCGCCACAGTAATCAAGAAGTCCTTCTACATGGCACACCTCATCATAAAAGGGTTCTCATCCAGGACAAAAGAGGTCATTGTTCCCCTCTACTCGACACTCATTAGACCCATTATAGAGTATAATGCCCCTTTTGTAATGTACCTCACAAGACATCTGCAGCAGCTGGAAAGGCCACAGAAGTACCTCACAAAGAGAATTACTGGCCTCAAACAAATGCCCTACACTGACAGCCTAAAAAAACTCTAGCTTTACTCCATAGCATATGGCCTAATCTGAGGTGATCTCTGCCTAACATATAAACCTATGTCAAACCCAGAGCTGTTGGACATGCTACACCTAAATAAATCCCAATCCCTCCGAGCTACACACTCTAGGAACCTAAACCTTGTCACCACTATAAACAGGACATACTGGAGAGATAGATTCCTGTCCCAGAGATTGCCCATACTCTGGAACAGGCTATCCATCTATGTCAAGCAAAGTTCTTCATTAGCACTCTTCAAGAAAAATCTTGATGAGAGGATGGGAAATAGGAAATACACCCCGGGGATCACTTCTGTGTCTCTGCTCAACAGTGGCACAGGAAAATAACTTTCTTGGGTGGCGTAAGCCAGGGGACATTGTTGGCTAGGCTTACATAGGCTCTTGGGCCAATAACCTAGTACCTACCTATGAACCTATGATCATATGGTCTCTGCCAAATGAAAGCCAAACATTTGAATTTTTGATCATGTAAAGTAGACCCATACACATATATATATATATATATATATATATATATATATATATATATATAGATGCACACTCATGCATATAGATATAGATATAAAAACAAATACACATTCATACATACATACATATAAATGCATGGATATACGCACATATAAATATGCACACACACACAATAGTATACACACACACTCAAAAACACACATCTGTGTGCATGTGTGTATATATAAAGTGTGTGTGTATGTGTGTGTGTGTGTGTGTGTGTGTGTGTGTGTGTGTGTGTGTGTGTGTGTGTGTGTGTGTGTATGTGTGTATACTCATACATATATACACAGACATACGATACAAACACATACATTCACAGACACACACACACACACACACACACACACACACACACACACACACACACACCATGCATATGCACTCACTGTAACTGTTATTATATTATATACTATTCTAGTTTAAATCCACTTATGTGTTGTCTAACATTATTCAGTATTTAAACCATCTTCTTTCTGCTCCCCTTGAGTACCTACCCAATACTGACCCTAAGCATATTTACTATACACGAAAAACCTATCACAAGTTATTTACAATTAATTATTTATGACAAAAGCAAGCTGTGAACTTATTTTTTCCCAAATGTTACCAAACATCAGCTTATACCGCTGATTTACTATAAACTTTCATATACTGGTTAAAAGCCAAACAACCTCAGATAACTAAACCAAATACAATATATCACAGAGAGCCTATATTTCTGTAATAAACCATTGCCATACATATAATTGCATACACACGCACACACATACACACAGATAGGCTTTATTGTCTGTATACTTCAGTAAATGTATGTTAATGCAAAGCCTTTTACTGTGTCCACTTTCTAAACTCTAAGCACAGAAATACATTTCTTGCTACTTTGGTAGCTTCCCAGGTTTATAAGTGTGACATTTACATTTTATCTCCAGTTTTTGGGCTTTAATATGGAAAAATACAAAGAAAAATAACCACAATAATAAATGCTTTTCACCAACCTCATTATATCTAGAACTGCACAAATCCAGTTGGATTATCTTCTTGCAACCATGCATCTATGCTGTTCTGGATACACTGTTCAGACTTTGTGACATCATGCATTTGTGCAGTTCTGGATACACTGCTCAGAATTTGTGACATTGTGCATCTGTGCAGTTCTGGGTATACTGCTCAGACTTAGGGAAAGAAGTAGCTCATCTAGGAGGAAGGAGTTTGCTTACTTTACTAAAAAATAAAATGCGTACATTGATGTGACTTAATTGCTATTTTACCACCAATAATATTATTGTAGTTTAAGTGCTGAAACATTTCTGCAACTTTGTAGATGCATTTCCATGGATGTTGTGGGATCAGTCAGATAAAACAGAAAAGGTTCTCATAAAATATAATTACTACTTTTTTTTAATGGAAGGCATACTTTTTATTGTCTGCCATTGAAGATTTATACTCAGGGCATTCAGCAATCATGATTTTGCATCTCTACTTGCTTATGTATTAAAAATATTTTTAATTTTGGTAGAGAGTGCTCAGTGAGTTTGGAGGTGCAAGAGGGAAGGCATACTACATGCAAAAGAGAGATAGCAGAGGAGGCGGTATATGTGTGGATGAGTTCAATGGACAGAGGAGTGCTTCAAAAGAATAATTGCCTTAAATGATAATGCGAATAACATTAAACAAGAACACTCTATAATTAGTCCTAATCTGGGTAAAGCCTTTGATTCAGTGTGGCAGTTACATATTTACAACTAGTTTTATATCTGTCATTAATTAACTTTTTCAAAATTAATTCACATATTTAATTAAGATCTTTTTGCAAGGGCATGGAACACTGCTGTTTCTTATATCTTTTATAAGCTGCTTTGGCTATTCATCCTCTAGCAAATTAGATAAAACTTAATGTGTATATATCTATATCTATATATATATATATATATATATATATATATATATATGGGTCTATCTGATAACACCAACACGCCAAAACACCGACAACAAAATAACCGACATGACAAAACCGAAAGTTCAAAAACACGAAACTTCACATGCCCGACAAACCACAATCCCAACAATCAACAAAACAAATAACTTTCCCGAAAAACACACACAAAACACAAGCACACCAAAAAACTTACAAACCTACGCTAAACCTTACATACACAACTATATATGCACTAACCTTAACACAAACCCTAACCCTAAGGTCCGTCACTATCGCATACTTACCTTACCCGCACCCTAAACCTAACTCACTTAATCCACCCCTAACCCTTAAGTCCGTCACTATTGCACACTTGTCTTACTCGCACCCTAACCCTAACTCACTTAACCCGCCCCTAAACCTAATGTCGGTCACTATTGCACACTTACCTCACCCGCACCCTACTCTAACGTCCATCACTATCACACACTTACCTTACCCACACCCTGACCCTAATGTCTGCCCCTATCGCACACTTACCTTAACATGTTGGTGTTCTCAGCGTCTGGATTCTCAACTGTTAGTCTTCTCTGTTGTCGATCTTCGGGTGTCAGTTATCTCGTTGTCATTCTTCTCAGCTTTCGGCGTAATCAGGTAGACCTCTATATATATATATATATATATATATATATATATATATATATATATATATATATGGATCAACTTCATATGATTGACATTTCAGAATGTCGACATTCATATGGCCAAGACCACATGATCGACATTCAAAATGTCGACCATAGAAGTAAAACTAAAAAGCATAAAAAAACCTTACCTTCACTTAGCTTGCAAGGGGGCTATGGTCTCCTGCACCCCCAATGGAGGGCTCCACCTCCCACACCCCCTGGAATATAAATATACCAACTCTGAGATCGCACTACAGTGCAAAATATGGAAATCTTTCCATTCTGCACTGTACGGAGATGCCAGTTCCACATGGTCGACATTTTGAATGTCGATCATATGGTCTCGGCCATATGAATGTCGGCATTCTAAAATGTCGACCATGTGAAGGGAACCCATATGTATATATATATATATATATATATATATATTTATATATATACATATACATACACACACACACACACACACACACACACACACACACACACACACATATATATATATATATATATATATATATAGAGAGAGAGAGAGAGAAGGAGGGAGATGGAAGGAGGATTTAAAATAAATTATCAGTATACTTCCACAATTTTGTCATTTGCTGATGATATGTTAACAATAGACAAATCATTAAAATATTGTGAACTGATGTCATGTCTGTTGAGTCAGAATAAATGTAACACTTTTTTATATTTAATACAGAATTAAATTACTTGATGGAAACTTATAGCAAATGTAAGGATTCTCCTGCAAACACCCACATCACTGGGACTCAAAAACCAATGCCCTAATTCCAGGGACTTGCGTATCTTATATATCACACAAGCTGATGCTAATGCTCATATCCAAATATGTGTTCAGGCAATCAGCTGCAGCAGATTTCTCAAACTTATTTTTTCATGTTCAACTGGGGTAAGTGTGGTAGTCAAACAAAGTGAGTGGGAGAAGTGGGAGAGTAGAATGGGGCAAGAATCATGAAGAGGATTTGGATATAATAAGTGGTAATAAAACTTTGT
Source organism: Protopterus annectens (assembly GCF_019279795.1). Lineage (NCBI taxonomy): Eukaryota > Metazoa > Chordata > Ceratodontiformes > Protopteridae > Protopterus > Protopterus annectens. Next base: position 553,973,098 of record NC_056744.1, on the reverse strand, counting down.
CTATGGCATCAACAATAAATACAAACCTTAAGAATGTATGGAGTTATATAATTAGGTGTTCAAATCCATCAATGAGCACCTAGTATGAGTGTGTCTGTAAATAGTAACAGGTGGGACTTGCTTATCCAACAGATCTAAAGTATACAGTACAATGTAGTTGTAACATTATAAAGGGAGAGAAATTCCCCAGGCCTTGAATTCCTCATTCTGAAAATCATCCATTAAATCACATAGCTCAGGTCATCCCTTCAAGTGTGTGATTTCTGTTGACTGTGATATCACTTCTCCTGTAGTATCAGTGGTTAATGCACTGTTCTAGACAATGTGGAATTAGATATGTAGGTGTTTGAATCTGCCTGTATGTAAATATTGTTAGTGTATAAGAAAATAGTGGCATGCAGGATAGGCTTACTCAACATATGTAGTGTGGATTATTCAGCTTAGTGGAACATGTACACGCCTACCTGATTTTGAAGCCATATGCATTCCATCACATTGCTTGCATTATCTCATCAAGCATGCACTTTCTGACAACTGTGACATGCCTTCTTCTGGGGTGTCAGATATTAATGCACAATTTTAAAGATCATGGACTTAGGCAGGTGAACAAATGAGACGATGTGTAAGTAAATAGTAACAGACAGGAATATAATATGCAACATTCTAGTCATGAGTAACATTACCATACTGGAAGGGTTTTAATCTTTAAAGTGTTGTTTTCTCGTTTAAAGGAACCCATAAACGTTCACTCTGCTCACATTTGCTTTCTAACCATTGCAACAGGACTTCTTCTGTTGTGTCAGCAGTAAGAGTACAGCTTAAATACTTTAGTTTTAGGTAGACATGGGTTCAAATCCAAGTGCAAATAGTATGAAGTATATTACCAAATGATAACAAGGAGAAGGGGATATCCCTACAGATGTTATGTGTGCAATTCTACTTACTGCTAACTTTTAACATCGAGAAGTAATAATGTTGTTGTTGTATTGCCTTTTGAGGAAAGCCATATGTTCTATAATACACTGCTCAAGTTATGCATTCTGTTGTGTCCTTGCTGATAATTGTGATATGTGTTCTTCTGTGGCTTGATCAGTTAGCGCACAGGTCTAGAGAATGTTGACTTGGGTCGGCAGGTGTTTAAATCCTGTAGTGGACAAATTTTATCACTGTGTTCAAATTCAAGTGGTATCAGGCAAGAATAGTTTATTAAACAGATGTTGATGTGCACAGTGCTATGTAGTGGTAATGCTTTCATGGGTTCAGGGTTCTGATCCCCCAAGTGATACAATCCCTTTTAAAGCAACCCATATGCATTCAAACACACTGTTCATGTTATCCCTTCAAGTGTGCGCTTTCTGACAAATGTGACATGACTTTTCTTGTGACATCATCAGCTAATTCACAGGTTTACAGGCTGTGAATTACATAAGCATGTTCTCACATATAGGATTGTCTACCTTGCATGATTGTGTAAACACATAAAGCACATGCAGGAATGGCTTACTCAACAAGTATGATGTCTGGCAACTTATTGTTTTTGATGGGTGGGTGACATTGATACCCACATTGTTGTATTTCCTTGTGAGCATGGCCAGTTTAATGATATATGTTTTCCATCTTTCTTTGTGTGGTGGTTAGCACAAAGCAGTATAACAAATCAATATTAAAGACAAATTGTTATTTCTCATCCCGTGGGAAAACTGCTGAGAATTTTATTTGGTAATATGACTGTGCTGACCCCTTCATAACAAAGGTTTAAGATGACACCAAAAGGACAACAACAGTGTTATAAGCCTGTTTAAAAACTATATGAGCTCTATCACTTTCCACATTTCACTGTCAATTTGATGTGATATTTCAACTGTCTGTGAGGTAGGTTAAGTGTTGTGATCTAACTTTTACTGCTGTATGTTGCACAATGCTCAATTCAGTAGTTATTTTCCAATTATGTTGTCTCAACCCCATCAGATGTGTACTTTCTCAAGTGTTTTAACTACTTTTGTGCGACTGTATGAGCGAATACGCAAGTGATGTGATTGTTACATAGGTAGACAGGCTTTCCAGTCCCATCTGCTATATACTGAAGCAGTGTCTGAAGCAAGTGGTGCTACATAATAATGAATTAATGCACACGTGCTGTGATTAATTCTTCTTGCGTGCAACATTTTCGTAACTGCTCTTGTTCTCACATTTGCTCATTTCTATATTCATTCACAGAGATAAATGTTGCTTATGACCTTCCTCTATATGAGTGTTTTCTAGTACGATTTCCATCACAGTACAGATTCCATGACATGTCCCATATCTCTTGTGTATGTACATATTACCTGCTATAGTTTAAGCATCTGAAACAATTTTTGCATCATAGTAACTTTTTTTTACAGTTCCACACAACATTTGTGTTTCTGTCATATATCTTTGAGGATTGCAGTCTATATAAAGGCTTGATCTGTTCTGTGTCTCACTTCCTACCCTTCATAACATGCATGCTACTACCACAACTGTCATCTGAGTCACTTTCACTACACATAGGAGTAGTATTCACAAGTGTCCCATAACATTTGTATTTGTGGACACATTTCATTTGTTTCACCACTGTTCATGCATTGAGAGTTTGAGGCCTGTACCTGTGTGGAGTTGAAAATCTTGTATTACATGGCAGTAGTTTCTTACAATACTTTTTTCTTGTGGTGCATTTAATCACTGTTAATGAGAAATGAAAACATCAGTGAGGTTCCAAATGTCCATAATTCATTCATTGAAATGTACAACAGTATAAACCTTCCTTATCAACTTGATGCTAGTCTTTTCCTTGCATATGTATTCATGGTTTAGTTATCTGTTGTTATGACATGCTCACGCACTTGCTTCAGAATCTCTAGCTTATTGTGTGCACTCCTATGTTTCCATCATGAGCACATTTAGATCAAGCTTTTGTTACCTTGACATTATCATGAGCCTAAGCTGTGGGTTCCAGCTGTGGCAGCTTGTCATTTTTTACACCTTGGCTTCTTGCATATTTTATTAGATTCTGTAAACAGGACTGACCAAATTAGCTTCAGCATGACATGTACATGACAATTAATACTCGAGTACATCATCTTTATTTTGGAGACTATTTCCTTGGAGTTTTCTTTACAGATCATTTATTATTCCACACAGAATTTAAATTATATATAAGAAGGAAGGTAATGGTTACATGCTTTGCTGTTCTGTGTTCTATCAGTATCTACTTCTTTGACAAGTCAATACTGGAATCAGAAGTTGATTCTTTACTGACTGGTGCTAAAGTCACGGCCTCAAGCTAAATCTAAAACATGTATTATTATACCAGCTAAAACATGACACCTACTGATACAAACATCAATGGCAACCCCTCAAGCACACAACCTGTGGTGAGAGACCTGGCACTCAGGTTAATAACAATCTCACATTCGACCATCATGTAGCGGCAGTGGTCAGAAAAGCCTTATACTTGGTTCATCTCATAAGTAAAGGGATTTCATCCATAAAAAAGGAGGTTATTACCTCTCTATACTCCTCCGTCAATAGAGCAATAATTGAGTATAATTCCCCATTTGGGATGTGCCTCTCCAAACATCTGCACCAACTGGAAAGGCCACTGAAATACCTCACAAAGAGAATCCATGGGTTCTAACACCTATCCTATACAGACAGGCTCATATCACTATCACTCTACTCAGTATCGTACAGATTGCTCTGTGTCTCGCCTACAAGGCAATCTCGGACTCTGCTCTACTAGAGATGCTCCATATCTGTAAGTTTAACTCCTCACACACTACACACTCAAAAGGCCTGAGTCTAATATGTGACATCAACAAAACCTACTGGAGAGACAAGTTTGTCTCCCAGATGCTGCCCCGTCTTTGGAATAGACTTCCCATACAAGTCAATCAGAGCCCCTCACTGAGCCTCTTCAAGCGCAACCTTGATGAGTGGATGAGAAACCACAAATTTACCCCAGGGGTTGCACCTGTGTCCCTCATTAGTGGCGACAGGTGCTAACTGAGGTTTCTTTTTGGGGATAGACTCTTGGTTAAGCTTGTAAGGACCCCAGGGCCTTTAGCCTAATAACCGCCTATGATCCTATTATTCTATGCTTGTGGCTACAGAAAGATGTCTTTAAATAGATGTTGCAGTGGTTGTAAAAACACATTATTCAATGGCACATGCCATTATTATAGTGAGAAGCATCCAGATATGTAAGGACTGCTGGTTCAAGAATATTTAAATGTCATATCCTTTTTTTAATGAGAAACATCTTTATTAAATTATCACTTATGACTAGGCAATCATACATTTATATAAATGAAAACAAACCATACTGACATCATCTTAATTGCAAACATTATACATCACAAACCATACTGACATAATTGTAATTGCAAACATTATACTTCACTTATAATCTACCTAATCATTGTCTGTCAAACATTGCATAACTTATTTAAATCCTGCCTTGCTTATTTTAAACCTTACTCATCTCCTGTAAGTATTGTTCCCACAATTCCCATTTTTTATACTTAATTTGCTCCTACCCTTTTCTAAAGATCCTAATTCCAGTTGTTTTATCCCTGTTACTATATTCACTACTTTTAGTACAGCTGGTTTAGACTTTGATTTCCATTTTCTAGTAATTGTATTTTGGCAGCCACTATAATTCTACTTAGCAAGGCCTAACTAAGTCTAGGCAATTCTGATTCTATATCATAGCTCAGAAAAATAATTTCCCTAGGTACACCAATTTGCTCAGTCAGTATCTCTGATAGAGTAGTCTGCATGGAATCTTTAAAGATTTCTGGCTCTTTACACTCCCAGAAAATATATTCCCAATAAACTCTTCTTTATCCCATCACACCTCCAATAATTGCTGTCTACCTGAGGTATACTTGGGGTATAAAATACCTATTTAAACATTTCCAAGGAAAAATTCTAACTCTTCTAGATTTTGTTGCATATTTGGAAGACATACATGTATACTCCCATTGTTTCTTAGTGAATTGCTTATCCAATCTCTCTTCCCAATCCTTTCTAAACTTCTGTGATTAATTCTTATAGTTATCATGCAATATTTTTTTAATTTCTACTAATTATTCTTTTTTTTAACTGCAGGTTCTACTCTAGATTCTACTAAAAACTCTACCAGAGCTGGTGAGATAATGCACAGTAGCAATCTTTTTCTTATAACTCTTACTTGAAGGTAGTGCACTGTTATTTGAAATCTGTATTGCTCCATTACTCATTACATTTACCTGATTCTTTTTAAGCCAAAGTTCTGTCCAGATTTTACTTAGCACCATCTCTCTTAACACCAACTTACTTCTGATTGCTGTAATTCTTTTTAGAAGTGTTGTATTCCACTGTCACAATGACAATTTCAACCCTAGTAAATTTCCATACGGCTCATAATAAAGTAATTTATGAAAGGTTTTCAATGGTGGGTTCTGTAAAACAGAACTGGAAACAATCACTAATCCTGCTCTTGGGTGTGAAACACACATGGCTGAGAATCTGTATATTGAAAGACATGAATAGATTCATAGGTTAGTGCTAGGCTAACTCCCCTTCCAGACAATTTTAACCCAGGCTAGTTACCCCATGTGAGAATCAAACCCTGCGCCTTGTATCTGTAAGGTAAACTCTTTAACCATTATGGTATAACAGCAATAATCAGGTGTCAGAGAGAAACACAGCTGGTAAATTTTAAAGCACATCCAAAGGCAGCAATTCCATCCAGTGTAAGTCTTTTACTGAAACAAACAGATAACTCTGGTAAGCGCTTTCACCCAACAGGGCTTCATCAGACCATAATGCATCACTGTTAACAACTCCTTATATAGTAAAAAAAAGCGCCAAAAACTGAATTCAAACATTTTCTTAAAGTGACAAGATCATAGTCTTATCAAACATCTTATTCTAAAAAAATAATTACATCACCATCTAAAAAATAACAAAAATATAAAAAATATATATAAAAATATATATAAAGAAATATGTGTAAAAGAAAATATATACATCAAAATAAACACATTTTAATACAAATGCATAAATACTGATAAGAATATATACTCAACTAATAAATATTCTCATTTCATAAGAACACAAATTTCATGTGTCTACTATACACAGTATATAATGCTCTTCACCAACTGGTGGACACTTGGTTCTATCTAAGCCTTCTAGACTTCAAAAACGGTTTCAGGGGTACCTTGTCATTAAGACCTGGATGAAAGTTAGCCCTAAACTAAATTATCCATTTAGCCTCCTGTGTTTTAGTACAGTTCCTAGTGTCATCACCTCTAGGACCTGTGAATAACATCTCAATGACTTTGAAGGTGAACATATGTGTGTCACCTCTCTCCAATACATGTTTAGATATTGCAGTGACTGTGGACTTAATTTTAATTTGATAAATGTATTCATGTATCCTGTCTCTGAGTTTTCTGTCTGTCTTGCCCACATAGAATCCATCACATGCAACACAAGTAGCAAGGTAAACCACATGATCAGACTGGCAAGTTGCAGAGACATGGAACTCATAACTTATGCCATTTGGGGGGGGGGTGCATAAAATTACCACCAGAATTTATAAAGTGGCAAAAAATACAATTAGAGCAAGGAACTGTACCAAGGGTATCATAAACATTCTCCTTCATACCTTTCTTAGGATAACACAACAACTTCTTCAGGTTGGACCTGTTCTTGTACACGAAACATGGTATATCCCCTACCACCTCTCTAACCCGGGTCAACAGTCAGCACCTCCCAATGCAATCTAATAATGTCTTTAACACTGCCCATGTCCTTGGTGTAAAACAGGGGGACCCTGTCATTACCATTTTCCATTGTAAATGTAGGATGCTCTGCTTCTACCTGATCAAAGGCTATTTCCTTAGGATCTGAAAAATAGGGGGTAGCCACATCCCTTCTTAAAGTGGAGATCCCAACTATTCCCATCTTGATCTCATCCTTGTAAGCCCTAGACTTAAATCTCTCACATAGTTTATCTAATTCAGTTTCAAAGCCTTCCTGTGAGGGTTTATAATGAGAAGTCCTCATGGCTTGACTTCTAATCACATTTTTAAGCACATATACCAGGTGCATGCTATATATGCAATAAAGCATTCCGATAGCATGATTTCCTATACACTCCATAATTTAAAATTCCATTCGCTATTCTTTCTACATACATATCAAAGTAAGAGATCCAAGTGTCTGAAAATTTATACGTGAACTTCAAAGCACTGGATAAACCATTCACTTGATCAAAAAATAAAGCCAGTTCACAAATATCTCTGTCCAGATAAAAAAGAGGTCATCCACAAATCGTCTATAAAAGGAAACCCTCTCACAAAACTCAACCAATTCAAATAAACAATCCTCCTCCCAGGTGGCCATGTAAAGGTTGGTGTAGCTATAAGCACAAGAAGTGCCCATAGCTATGCCATCCCTCTGCAAATAATAATGGGAATCAAAGCTGAAGATAGTATTCTCTAACACTACCTCCAAAAATGAAACTATGAGATCTATAACATTACCATTCAATCCAGAATGACCCTTAAGGTACTCATACACCCTTTGAACACCTTTCCCATTGGGGATAACCGTGAACAAGGATTGAACATCCATGGTCACCATAAGGTAGTTCAGACCCATGGGTACTCCCTGCATATGTTCATATAGATCAAGAAGAAACTGTTTGGTGTCCTTTAACACATATTTATTGGAGTCAACTACTGGTCATAGATATTTTTCAACATAGATTGAAAAAGGTTCCATAGACCACCCTATACCTGATACAGTGGGCCTCATAGGAGGCTTCTGAGCATCCTTGTCTGCCGAGTCCCAGACCAACCACAGTCTGAAGAAGATGTGGGGGAAAGCAGAGACACTTTAATAGTTAATATTTCTTCATGTTCCCTGACTGAGGATGAGACTCCTGTCTTGTCCAGAGGGCTTACATTTATACCTACTTGTTATGGTGATTTCACTGACACAATAGTTGATTTTAGAATGTTTATTAGGAGTTTATGTTTGAAGCTATAATTTAAGGATAGGGCATTTAGTACACATGCAAGGCAGTTTAAGAAACCCAGCCTCTATGTTCCTAGTGCACCACCCCTTGTAGCATCCTTTAGTAGGCTAGTAGAGAATTACCTGTATAGAATGAGAGATGAGTGCAGTAATAACAGAAGGGGGAGAGGGAATTTGACTCTCAGACAGAGGAGAGCTCTGATGGACCTGAGAAATGACTATTTGTTAGCTATTAGACCTGATGACAAGGGGGGTAGTGTAGTTATGGACCACACGTTTTATGATGGAGCTATGAAAGATATGCTAAGAGATGAGAAGGTTTATCTTGCCATAGAATGGGATATGGTTGATCTGCACTTAAAAAGGATCTCTATGGTGTTAGATGATTTACTTAAAAGTCATGTCATTACTGAAGGATTGTATGATTATTTAATGGTTAGTAACCCCCTCATACCTTTGATGCAGGGTGTCCCCAAGATACACAAGGATGCTTAGAAGCTTCCTATGAAGCCCACTGTGTCAGGTAAAGGATGGTCTATGGAACCTTTTTCAATCTATGTTGAAAAATATCTACGACCATTTGTTGACTCCAATAAATATGTGTTAAGGGACACTAAACAATTTCTTCTTGAGCTATATGAACATATGCAGGGAGTACCCATGGATCTGAACTACCTTATGGTGACTATGGATGGTCAATCCTTGTTCACGGTTATCCACAATGGGGAAGGTGTTCAAAGGGTGTATGAGTACCTTAAGGGTCATTCTGGATTGAATGGTAATGTTATAGATCTCATAGTCTCATTTTTGGAGGTAGTATTGGAGAATAATATCTTCAGTTTTGGTTCCCAGTATTATTTGCAGCGGGATGGCATAGCTATTAGCACAAGAAGGTGCCTGGGAGGAGGATTGTTTATTTGAATTGGTTGAGTTTCATGAGAGGGTTTCCTTTTATAGACAATTTGTGGATGACCTCTTTTTTATCTGGACAGGGACTATTGGTGAACTGGCTTTATTTTTTGATCAAGTGAATGGTTTATCCAGTGTTTTGAAATTTACATATGAATTTTCAGACACTTGGATCGCTTACTTGGATGTGTATTTAGAGAGAATAGAGAATGGAATGTTAAACACTGGAGTGTATAGGAAATCATGCTATCAGAATGCTTTATTGCATAGATATAGCATGCATCTGGGATATGTGTTTAAAAATGTGATTAGAGGTCAAGCCATGAGAACTTTTTCATTATAACCCCTCACAGGAAGGCTTTGAAACTGAATTAGAGAAACTATATGAGAGATTTAAGTCTAGGGCTTACAAGGATGAGGAGATTGAGATGGGAGTAGCTGGGATCTCCACTTTAAGATGGGATGTGGCTACCCCCTATTTTTCAGATCCTAAGGAAATAGCCTTTGATCAGGTAGAAGCAGAGCATCCTACAGTTACAATGGAAAATGGTAATGACAGGGTCCCCCTGTTTTACACCAAGGACATGGGCAGTGTTAAAGACATTATTAGATTGCACTGGGAAGTGCTGACTGTGGACTAGGTGGTTAGAGAGGTGATAGGGGATACACCAAGTTTCGTGTACAAGAACAGGTCCAACCTGAAGAAGTTGTTGTGTTGTCCTAAGAAAGGTAGGAAGGAGAATGTTTATGATACTGTCAAAGGAAAAAACTTCAAAGACCAATACACGTAAGGTTCAGTTAAGGCACATTTGATAACTTGCTGCAAGAAGACAAAAACATGCAAACACAAGGATTTGTCTAACTACTAACAGGAAACATGCTATTTTTATACTGTTTTACAAGACATGGCCTTCTATGGCTGACGTAATCAAACACAACTTTTGGTATTGTTCTACAGCAGATGTTACTCAGATTTTCTGTTGACATGACTAGATTTGTGAGAAACTTTTTGAGAAAAACAACCTGGCACTAATCCGTTTACGGACTTCTATTGTACAGTGTTACATTTCAAGGTACTTTTCTAACTCAGATACAAGCAAATGCTGAATGCAGTTCATATTTTCAAGCAGGCTTTGTCCTAATTATCTATAGCTTCTACAGCTGTGTATTGTTTCACAGCACAAGCTGAACTTCTTGTCTAAGTTTCATACAAGTAGTATTGTTCTATTCATTATTTTCCTAACATAAGCAGAAATCATCTGCTTCTCAGTAAATTTCCAAGGCACAAGCAAAGATTTTAGCTAACAATACAAGGTCAGAAAGCATCTGCAGTTTGTACAGATTTATGCAGTATGAAATAGAACAAATGTGTTTACCCTTTTCAAGCTCTAAATGCACTAAGCATATTACTAATACACACATTAATACATATTTTTCTGACAGATACCCTTGGTACAGTTCCTTGAACTAGTTGTAATTTTTGCCACTTTATAAATTCCAGTGGTAATTTTGTGCACCCCTCAAATGGTATGAGTTATGAGTTCTATGTATCTGCAACTTGCCAGTCTGAGCATGTGGTTTACCTTTCTACTTGTGTAGCATGTGATGGATTCTACGTGGGCAAGACAGATATAAAACTCAGAGACAGGATACGTGAACACATTTATCAAATTAAAATGAAGTCCACAGTCAATGCACTATCTAAACATGTATTGGAGAGAAGTGACACACATATGTTCACCTTCAGAGTCATTGAGATGTTATTCACAGGTCCTTGAGGTGGTGACACTAGGAACCGTACTGAAACACAGGAGGCTAATTGGATAATTCGGTTTAGGACTGACTTTCATCCAGGTCTTAATGACAAGGTACCCCTGAAACCATTTTTGAAGTCTAGAAGGCTTAGATAGAACCAATTGTCCACCAGTTAGTGAAGATAAAGAAAAAACAAACCGATAACATTCCCACACGATTTAATGTTAGCGCTTTCGTACAAAGATTTACATGCACTTCTTCAGACATTAATTACTCCCAAGATATAACTGTTTTATAGTCCACTTAGCTAATCAATTAACAAGTATAAAATTAATTGGATAGTTAGGACAACTAGAACACTTATCAGGGATCTTACAACAACCGACCCAACAACCAACAGAAGAGGAAGAATGTACATCGCAAGAGGTAGTTAATGTTACTACTTTTAACAAACTGCCTATCCATCAAAGTGATCAAGGGGACTTTAAAATTTATAATTATAGTTCCATCGATGTTACACAGGCAATGGTGAACTTTCTGGCTAAAGGCCTTAATTTTGTGCCCAGCTGTAGAGCTAATATAGCCAAAACTATTTGTGATCTTAAACTTTTTGTCCGTAAGCTTAATCTGAATGTCATGTTTGGTAAAAACAATAGTATTATAAATAATGAAAAAGTTTCTAGTGTTTTCAGTCCCCCAATACAAGGGACCTTGGCTTTGTTTGAGAAAATTAATGAAGTCCATTTTAGATCTATGAGTGGCAATCAGAATACTTTGCAAGGGCAGACTAATAATATTTCAAGAGCTGAAAAAGAATTTATAGCATATTTGAAAGTTCATAACATCCGGGTCATGCAACCTGATAAGGGGGGAGGCATCATTTTTATGGACCAAACTGAGTACGAAAGGAAAATATATAGCATGGTAATAAGTAATAACTATGAAAAAGTGTCACTGAATAAATTGAATCAGGCATATGCACGTATAAGATCTTATCTTAGTGATCTATTTGTTGACGCCAGTATTTCTATGGACACATATCAGTATTTGAGCATGCCTGCGCCCCTTACTCCAGTTATGTTTGGAACTCCAAAAATCCATAAGAATGTTACTGAGCCCCCTTTTGCCCCATTATTGATGGCCGTAAGTCCATCACATATGCCTGTGCCAAATGGGTAGACTCTAAGTTAAAAATTCCCTTACAGACAGAAAAACAGATTTGTCATGACTCCTCAGCCTTCCTGGAGCACCTCAATGATTTACCTTTTGATCCTTCCTATTATTTTTTGACTGTTGATATAAAATATCTATATACAGTTATACCTCAAGATATAGGTTTGGAATGGGTACATGAGTTTCTACTTACTAAGCAGATTAAAGGCCAATAAATAGATTTTATTATCATTTTGTTGGAGATTGTTTTGAATAACAATTTTTTCATGTTTAAAGAGGATTATATTTTACCGAAATCAGGGGTTGATATGGGGTCCCCATGTGGCGGTAGTTTTGCTAATGCCATGTCATCATGGCTTTTTGGGAAAGAACATTTTTATTCCCAAATCCACTTTTCAAAGGTAAGGTTGCTTGGTACACAAGATACCAAGACAACATGTTTTTCATATTAAAAGGTGATGAAAATCTAGCACCCCAGTTAGTGGAAGTGATGATTGGCTTTACTAACTTCCTTGAATTTACTTTTCAATTTAATGATAAGGTAATCGATTTTTTGGACATAAAACTTTCCAAGGATGGGGAACACAATAGGTATGGATCGCAAATGTATAGGAAGCCTACATATTCCATCTGCTTCTTGCATTTTCAAAGTAACCATCCTTATAACCAGAAAAGAGGAGTGGTCAAAGGTCAGCTAGTTAGGGCATCTAAAATGATTTCCAGTGACAAAGAATTTCTTAAAGAGTGTGATAATCTAAGAAACATGTTTATAAAGTGGGCATATCCGGAAATACTTATAGGACATTTCACTACTGAAGTCAAAGCAAAAAGAAAGTCAGGTCACTTTAAACCAATTCTAACAAGAGGCTACATTACAGAAGAATCATCTTCTAGTCCAATAGTCACGAGAGATTTTGATGAAGCTATGAATAGTAACTCATTCAACAATTATATGTCTAGCTTTTTAACAGATTATTCCACTAATGCTATAGATCTCAGAAATGCCCTAATAAACAATTGGGGGTTTATTCTGGAAGATCGTTCCATTGTCAGTATATTAGGGACGAGACCTTTGGTGACCTTTAGAAGAGGGCTTAATTTAAAAGCCCTTTTGGAAACAAATAGGACCAACCATAGCCATACTTGGGGTATGTACAAGTGTGGGCGATGTCATTACTGTAAATACATTCAGACAGGAGCATATGTGAAAATTAAGGGCATCAAATATAACATAAAAGGAAAATTTAATTGCGAAAGCCAAGGCATAGTATACCTGGCTTCTTGCAGTCAATGTTCGACTTTTTGTTTAGGTAAGACAGAAAGTCGTTTCAAACAACATATTTATGAGCATTTATACAGCATAGCTAAAAATTCTAACACCAATGCCCTAGCTAGACATATAGCAGAATGCCAGTCTCACAGCTTTTCATTTACTATAATAGAACAAGTTGACAGGAATATAAGAGGAGGCCCATGGGAGCTTAGACTTGAGGAAAGGGAGTTAAAGTGGCAACTGTTGACAAATGCACATGTCTTTCCTGGATTAAATGAAGCATGTTCTATCAAATGTCTTTTAAAATTAAGAGCATTGGAGAGATGATATACTATGTTAATTAAGCTCATTTATTTTAAATTGATGAGTGTTAGTAACATCAAGTAGTCCGAATACGGACTTTTATTTGTTATTACTTTTATTTTTTATTTTTTGTTTATGTTTTGGTTTTATACATCATCAATTTCTTTTATATTTAAGAAGCATCTTGTTTATGAAAAGTTGCTTTTTATGAAATGACTTCATAGGATGAATTTATTAATTGACTTAACTATCCAATTCATTTTATACTTGTTAATTGATTAATTAAGTGGACTATAAAACAGTTGTATCTTGGGAGTAATTAATGTCTGAAGAAGTGCATATAAATCTGTGTACGAAAGCGCTAACATTAAATCGTGTGGGAATATTACAGCTTTACTTTTCTTTATTTTTCACTAGTTTGAGTTGTGTTTTTTTTCACCAGTTGGTGAAGACCATTATATTCTGTGTATAACAGACACATGAAATTTGTGTTCTTATGAAATGAGAGTATTTATTAGTTGAGTATATATTATTATCAGTATTTATGCATTTGTATTAAAATGTGTATTTTTTATGTATTTTCTGTATGTTTTTTATATATTTTTATATATTTTCATTCCACATATTTCTTTATATATATTTTTATATTTTGGTTATTTTTTAGATGGTGATGTAATTAATTTTTTTAGAATAAGATGTTTGATAAGACTATGATCTTGTCACTTTAAGAAAATGTTTGAATTCAGTTTCTGGCACCTTTTTTACTATATAAGGAGTTGTTATCAGTGATGCTTTATGGTCTGATGAAGCCCTGTTGGGTGAAAGCGCTTACAGGATTTATCTGTTTGTTTCAATAAAAGACTTACACTGGATGGAATTGCTGCTTTTGGATGTTTTTTAAAACTTACCAGCTGTGTTTCGCTCTGATACCTGATTTTTGCTGTTTTACCATTTGGACTTAGAGGGGAGTGCAGAGTGTTTACTATTTGTGTGTTTTTGTCTTGGTTTGACTTTAACCATTATGGCAACCTCCCACTATATGGCAAGACTGTTGCACTGGGGATTGTGTAATCACTATAATAAAGAAGTAGTTTTACAAACACCTGAGACATAAGCCACAAAGCATTATAGAGAATGATGAAGTTTATATCACATGGGATCTCCCATTAGCAACAGTTCAAAAAATAGATCCAACAAAACCAGATATTGTAGGCCAAGAGAAAAAAAAGACAAAGGTATCATTGATCACTGAAATTGGCACACCCAGCTATGATAGTTTCTTGCATAGAGAGAGACAAAATCTTAAGCTACCAGGATGTGCAAGCAGAAATGAGAACAATGTGTATGAAAGATAACCAGGCAGTTCTGGTAGCAGTGGGAGAAACAATACTAACAAAAAGGAATTAACAGTCATATGTAAATATGTTACTAAATACATCTAACTCAGTATAAGGAGGTGATTCTGGGTATATTGCAGGTGCTGAGAAGTGCATATGCAGTTAACATCAAAGACTGTAGCAAGACTGATTTCATGAGCTTTAATTAAGCTCTGACATAGTGATGTTTTCCATTCTCATCAAGGTTTGTAAAAAACCCTAAGCATTTGCAAATATTAAACTGAGACAACATATACCAAAGGCATGTTGGCTTGCTACAACCAGAGCCAAACTGTCTCATCAGTTATCTCTTGAAGCTTATGTTCATAAACTATTGCCCCCATGTGGAAATAATCAACTATCCATGCCATTTTCTTAGTAACAGCAAATTAAGGGAAACCTTACTAACTAGACCAATTCTTCTTAGGTGGAGAAAATTTAATGCAAAATAGAACCTGTCTCCTGAGACTCACTACCCAGAACAGTTAAGAACTATGACCCTTATTCCCCCTTACTTAGGGATTACTTTACTGAAATGTATAAGGTGTGGACATTTCCTAAGATGGGCTAGCACTAATTTAATCCTACAGCCCCAATCCAGTCTTGCAGTATTATGTACTTTAACTGAACTATTTCATACCCAAGGAATTTCCTTAATAATTCCATTGATAACATGCCAACTTTTATTATTCTTCTTCTTGTACCTAACTACATTATACTCTAACCATTAAAAGCAAAACTGAAGATTTCCAAATGATTTGTTTTTTAACATATCTTAACACACATTTTAAGGGGTCTATATCACAACATTGAAGACACATTACTTTGAATGCTTCTTCATCGAACCCATAAAAATGAAAACAGCAAAACTACATATGAGCGATTTATTTCCCTGGGAAAGAAATCGCTTCTCCAAAAAATTATATATATATGTATATATATATATATTTATATATATATATATATATATATATATATATATATATATATATATATATATATATCACTACACACAAAACAAAGTGGGGGCACACCCCCCACACTCCCCTAACTAAATATACCAATTCCGAGATCGCACTACAATTTACAAAACAACAAACTACCAGAGGTGGGCAAGTGATTTCTTTCCCAGGGAAAGAAATCACTCATATGCCCCTTCGCTGTTTTCAGTTTTCGTTATTTTAAGTTCGGCGAAGACGCATTTGAAATTATACATCTTTGATGATCTAATAGGAACCCGTTTTAAGTGGATTATAGATTATTATGGAAATGTTTACCTATCAATGACTGCAACATCTAATTATGTAATATTTATTTTACCTATATATGTTAATATTTAGAGGTACAGATTCAGTGCCAAGGATCACTGGACTAATTTACTTATCCAGTTAATAAATGTAATCAGTCAATAAATTAGTCAGTAATGGTGGACTCCTGTTTGGAGATTGTGGATTGATTTTAAGAATTAATGTGTATTTGCTCACGTGTCCATTTTCAAGGAAAGAGACAAAAGGAAATTACAGAAATACCTTTTAACTTTGGAGACCTTAGAAAAATCTGGAAGAAGAAAATAAGAAAATTAACCCAAAAACTGGTGTGTAAACCGGGTGACAGAAATCGACTATTAACCAAAAAAAAAAGTCCACGATGACCCAAGCTCTCAGCAAACAGACCAAAAGTACCAGGTTTAAAGAAAGATATTTCGTTTTTAAGAAGTATTGATTGTTGTGGTTTTAGTATATTGCATAGAATTTTTTAATAGTGTAACGGTCCTTTAAGAAAGTGAAATGGCTTAATCGGAATGCTTTAGAAGTGTATATAAGCTTAATTAACAGGCTAATTCAGTGATGCTGATGAAGTCACATGTATATGGGACAACAGCACTTAATTTATGTGATTTATATAATAAACTTGGATTAATATAATAATTCTTTGGCTGGGTATTGAGTCCATTCCATTGCCCATATTTGTGACAGTTTTTCTAGTAGAGGTTTGCTGTTTTTGGAGTGCTTGGAGTGGTTTATTGAAATATATGGTTAGCTCAAAAAATACAATAATGTCCAAAAAGTTAAGCACTTCCATCCTTACACCAAGACTTCCTCAGAACTGAATTTTGTCTAAAACAAGCCCTCCTTATAAAGGCCCCTAATTACATCCAATTACAAACAAACGATTATAACAATTAAACCTTAAAAGCAAATTCCAAAACTAACTTCTAAAATCTGTTGCAATCATAAAAAAGTTAAAAAACAAATGACAACAGTGCAAATTATCATAAATACTATAGCAACACAAATGAAATGCCAACAAGAATTAAAAATAAAATGATGTAACAATTTTGTTGTCCTCATTCTTAACACAGAATTGATTAAAATATGGTCATTAAGGCCATGTTTCTATGAAGCGTCTAATCTGTGTTGCCAGAGAAGTTTCTTATATTCCAGTCTATTTTTCCAGGCACCATGTTTGGCATCTTGTGGGACTATTTCTAGTATACCGAAAACAAACTTTTTGAATCCAACACATACTGCTGAGTGTCTAAATAGAGCATTATTAGGGCTGGCCTTCCTCCCATCAAATAAATGCTCATATATCATTTTGGAAAATTTTGTCTCCATCTTCCCCACATAAAAAGAAAGACACTGGTCACAGAGGGCCAGATAAACTAACCTCCATGAATTACAGTCAGCTTTCTTTAATGCAATTTTGGTTCTGCTGACATTAGTTAAAATTTCCTCTTTAAAATGACCTCTTTCTTGTCAACCATATATTGACAATAATTGTATCAGCCACATTTAGTAGTACCTGTCTTCATGGCTTGTGTGCCCTTCTCCAACCTTTCCATAATATTATTGTGTACTTTAAAAATGAAAATAGGCTTTTCATCCAAGTGTTGGTAAAGTTCTTCATCACTTTTTAAAATTGCCCAGTTTTGACTAATGATCGGTTGTAACTTCTTACTTAGGCCATGAAAGCTGATGGTTACCCCATGATGGTAGTCTTCAGAACTTAATTGTTTGGTAAAACTTATACCTCTCATAAGGTCAGGCTTTTCTAATATCCACTTAAATTTCACCTCCCTATTCTCCACCACTTCTTTCTTCAGTGACCTTAAAAGGTCTAGGGGATATCCCCTGTCCAAAACATGGAGGTCATCTTATCTAGTTCTTTCTCAAAAAGATCTTTGTTCAAAATCATTCTGGCAAGCCTGATAAATTGACCTTTCACTAAATTTGTCTTACAGTGTAAAGGTTGACTACTATTATAGTGAAGATAACAGTTCGAAAAAGTGTTTTTCCTATAAGTCAAAACACCATTGTCCACTGTCAGTTGAACATCTAAAAAATGTGTAGCCTGAAAATTCAAACTATAAGTGAATCTTAGGAAATCTATAGTACTAGTCATGTAAGCCAGAAATAGCTCTATATCTAACGGATCGCCTTTCCAAATGAAAAACATGTCATCCAAGTATCTCCAACAAAATGACGAAAGGCAGGCAAATTCAGAATTGATAAATCTTTTCTTTCATGCTAACATAACAAGATTAGCAAAACTTAGGGCACAGGCCACAGGCTATTGTCACTCCACTCAGCTGTTTATTGTATTCCCCTTCAGAAAAAAAGGAAATTATTGCTAAGTACCAATTCCATCATTTCAACAATGAAACATACCTCATTCTTATCAAAAGGTTGGAGTTCTACAATCACTTCTTCAAAGAACTTGAATCCTATTTCATGAGGGATACATGAAAATAATTATATAACATCAACTGTCAAAAAACAGGTTTGTTGTTTAAAAAAGTCAGTATCCAATTTAGCCAGAAAATCCCAAGAGTAATGCAAAATGTATGAATAATGCTCCAACAAAAATTTCTGTTTTCTGTTGATGTGAACTGCTAAAGGGTAAGTTATTTTGATTCCTGGGCGGCCACTATTAACCTATATGGTGGATCTAGTATACTTTTGTGTACCTTCAGTATACCAAACACTGTGGGGATAAAGGGATGCTTGTTGTACAAAAGGTCATAAATATCAGCTGTAATAGTACCTTGGAGGAGGGCATCCTCTAAAAATAAGTCAATTTTTTGGTAGGCTATATTTTTCTTGTTCCTAGAAACTAACATGTAAGGTGTGTTATCCATCAACATACTCAATATTTTGTTGACATAGTCCATTTGAGATTCTATTATAACCCCCACCCTTATCCGGTTTCATAACCCAGATAGATTTGTCTCTAGATAGTTCATCTAACAGGGAATGTTCTTCTGGAGTCTGATTGTGCATATACTTAGTATCCCCTCTCTGTACAAAAAGTAAAGATCTTGTTCACATACTTTCGCAGTGGTGTGTAGAACTTTGAGTAGTGGGGGTTAAAGGTGGTTATTTTATTTAAGTGAGGTGTACCTTGGAGATAAACTTTATCCTTATAAAAAAAGGATAAGTTCAATTTTGTTGTGTAAAGTTATAAACCCCAACCCAACTTGCTAACATTACCTTTGTTCTTAGGGATGAATTTAAAGCCTTTTTCAAATAAATTAAAGTAGGTGATATCTATATTGAGATGTGAATAATTGAAAATATGGAAACCCTTGTGTTCCAGCATCTTATTATCATGTTTCACCTCAATTGTCTCAATATGTTCATCAACTATTTTTTCTGAATCATTTTGGGGTTGTAACCTCTTCCACAAAAGCTCATCCTCCCTGTGCTCTGCCCTGAGTCTAGGGTAGTGTTTGGCCTCTTCCTCTCCGGCTGCTGATTCTTTCTGATCTTCTGCGGTAGGAATAGTTTGTCCCCTAATCTGTCCTTAAAGGGATAGCATCATTGTCCAAATGTCCCACATTATCCATGGACTGTTCAGTACCTGAGACAGCAGGTGAATTGGAAAGATTACCAGTCTCATTCCCACCATTACTACCATGTGTAACCAACTTACTTGCTAAGGGATAAGCCCTTTCTTTGCTATAATTGTTACTGTCTCTCAACAATGTTTTATCCTTCCTCCTAATCATCTGGGCAGCAAAATTGTTTACAAACTTAAAAATATTCTTGAAATTGTTTTGATATTCAGTGAACAACAAGTTATTGTAATACCCTGTTCAAGAACTGTAATTTCATTCATCAAAATTTCAATATGTTCACTGTAGAATTTAATAATGAATTTGAGTAACTCAAAACCATGTCTATTAAATATGTCTATCAATGCAAAATATTCTTTATAACCATTTAAAACCCAAAGGGAAAATTATATAATCATAACCCTTTAGGAACCTGTCCACACTTCATACATTCTTTAAGGTAAGCATTTTCTATTTGCAGTGTTCTCAGTTTTTTTTTAGATTTTTTTCAAAATCTTTTAATCAGTATTTTAAACTGACCTGATTGTCATTTAGTGTGACTGGTGCCATTGTAAAAGAAAAGTCTTGTACTAACCAATCTTTAAACTTGGCAAGTCTGGAATATATCATCCAAATTTGGCCGCTGGACTCGTGTCTCATTCTATACTCATCCTGAAACTCAAAGATGTTCCTTTACCATCATTCACTTGCACTGTGAAAATCCCTGCTGCTATTTCCATTTTTTCCAAGGTATGAAGTGGATGCACCATCTGTTGAGAGGGTGGCCCTTTCACTGTTGGAAATATTGTGGTCAACAGCCCAGCAATAGATAAGGATTGCAAGGAAATGCTTATTTGATTAACTTGTTGGGTCAAGAATTACAAAAGTTGAGTTAATTGACCCAATAATCCTGACTGAGTAGAGTGCTAAAAATCTCCCTCCATGTAGAACAACAAGTGGTATAAACCACCAACCAACCAGGAATAAGAAAAATAGTTATCAGCAACTATATTAAAAGCTGTGATTGGTGTATCAAACTGAAAATCTTCAATACCAGCTAGAGGCAAACCATACAAAATACTAAAAATGAAAAAAAAACTCCTGTACAGTAGAACTGACAAACATCAATAGTGAGGTCCAGGTAATGTCTCTTATAGCTCGTTAAGCCAGTAAAAACAACTTGAACAAAAATATAAAATTCTGTTACATCCAATAGTAAAAAAAATGATACCATGGTATAAAACTCAGTCATCAAATTGTGAAATATTAAAATATACTTCTCTGGGCCACTAATATAAAAAATATATATAAATAAACATGCACGTGGAGGAGGCAAGTTTCCTTGATATTCAGGAAAAATAAACTACTTAAGCCATCCAAATAACCATTAATCCAACTGTAAAACTCTTTACTAGTCATTGACTGTTTATAACATGCCACAATCATGGACACACACCAGTCCAGACCTGTACCCCCAAAAATTGGTGTATAAACTGTGAAACAGAACCAGCTATTAACCAAAAATAAGTCCACGTTGACCCAAGCTCTCAGCAACCAGACCAAGCTTACAAGGTTTATTGAAATATATGGTTAGCTCAAAAAATACAATAATGTCCAAAAAGTTGAGCACTTTCATCCTCCCACCAGGACTTTTTATGTAAAACAAGGCCTCCTTATAAAGGCCCTAATTACATCTAATTACAAACAATTATAACAATTAAACCTTAAAAGGAAATTCCAAAACTAACTTCTAAAATCTGTAGTAGTCATAAAAAAAGTTAAAATACAAACGACAACAGTACAAACTTACATAAATAACGTGCCAACACAAATTAAATGCCAACAAGAATTGAAAATAAAATAATGTCACATGCCTGTTTTTGACAGTTGATATTATAGATTTATTTTCATGTATCCTCTTGAAATAGGATTAGTGTTCTTTGAAGAAGTGATTGTAGAACTCCAACTTTATGATAGAAGCAAGGTACGTTTCATTGTTGAACTAATGGAATTGGTACTTGGCAACAATTTATTTTTCTTCAAAGGAGAATACTATAAAGAGCTGAGTGGGTTGGCAAAGGGGATGGCCTGTGGCAACATTTTTGCTAATCTTGTTATGTTTGCATGGGAGAAAAGATTTATCAGTTCTGAATTCACTTTCCTTTGTTCATTTTATGGGAGATACTTGGATGACATGTTTTTTTTGTTTGGAAAGGTGATCATTTAGATATGGAGCTGTTTCTCACTTACTTGACTAACACTACAGATTTCCTAAGATTCACTTATACTTTGAATTTTCAGGCTACATGCTTTTTAGATGTTCAACTGACAGTGGACAATGGGGTTTTGACTTTGAGTATATGTAGGAAAGACATTTTTTTGAACTGTTATCTTCAGTATAATAGTAGTCACCCCTTGCACCGTAAGAAGAATTTAGTGAATGGTCAATTTATCAGGGTTGACATAATGATTTCAAACAAGGACCTTTTTGAGAAAGAACTAGATAATATGACCTCCATGTTTTTGGATAGGAGATATCCCTTATACATTTTAAGGTTACTGGGGAAAGAAGTGGTGGAGAAAAGGGAGGTGAAATTTCAGTGGGTCTTAAGGGAACCTGACCTTATGAGAGGCATAGGCTTTACCAAACAATTAAGTTCTGAAGACTAACATCATGGGAAGACTATCAGCCTTCATGGCCTAAGTAAGAAGTTAAAACAGATCATTAGTCTAAACTGGGCAATTTTTAAAACTGTCAATGAACTTTGCCAACACTTGGGTGAAAAAGGTATTTTCATTTATAAAGTACACAATAATATTAAGGAAAAGTTGGAGAAGGGCACACAAGCCGTGAAGACAGGTACTACTAAATGTGGCAGGTGCAATCATTGTCAATATATAGTGACAAGAAAGAGTTTATTTTAAATAACATCAGCCAAACCAAAATTACATTCAAGAAAGGTGACTGTAATTCAGGATGGTTAATGTATCTGTCCCTCTGTAATCAGTGTCTTTCTTTTTATGTGATTAAGATGGACAGGAAACTTGCCAAAAGGATATATGAGCATTGGGGGAAGGCCAACCCTAATAATATTCTATTTAGACATTCAGCAATATGTGTTAGATTCAAAAAGTTTGTTTTTGGTGTACTAGAAATAGTTCCACAAGATGCCAGAGGTGGTGCCTGGGAAAATAGATTGGAGTAAAAGAACTCCTCTGGCAACTCAGATTGGATGCTACCCAGAAACCTGGTCTTAATGACCATATTTCAATCAATGCTGTGTTACAAATGAGGGCAGCAAAATTGTGATATTATCTTATTTTTAATTCTTGTTAGCATTTAATTTGTGTTGCCATTGTAATTTTGTTAGTTTGCACTGTTGTCATTTGTATTTTAACTTTTTTATTATTACAACACTTTTTAGAGGCCATATTGCCCCTTTCCACATGTCTGCCTATCAAACTGCAAACAGTCACATATGACCAGACTGGTAAGTGTACACACATAGCTGGGTTATAACCAGGTATCTCACCCCTAGGACACTAGATACAATAACAGTACCAAGCAGTATCACTCTGCAAGCCACACATGCTGTCGAACATAAGGCCACTTTGCATTCTCCAGAAGTACTCTCCCTGCATTGGCATATATAATAGACCTAACTTGTGGCATGTGCAATAGGTTGTAGTGTGCAATACTAGTTAAGTAGGAGTTCTAATCTCACATCCTCTAACTCTGTGTGTGTGTGTGTGTGTGTGTGTGTATGTGTGTGTGTGTGTGTGTGTGTGTGTGTGTGTGTGTGTGTGTGTGTGTGTGTGCGTGTGTGTGTATAAATATATCCACTCACAGCACTATGGACATGCCCATATGGGCTGTCTCCATGTGATGGTATGTATTTTATGGCCCTGTGACTGGCTACTTGGCTACTGGCCTTTAAATTCCCTTCTTTACAAGGCCAGCAGATGTCATCCACCTTAAGAGCACTTGCTGACTATCTAACAGCCGATAAACTCGGTGGCGCATGTGATAAGTACTTACAACCTAGAGTATATAATACTAGATAGATAGGAGTTTTAACCTGACATCGTCCAGCTCTGTGTGTGAATGTATCCCCATGCATCACTTCAAACAAGTCCCTATGGGCTATCTCTGTGCAATGGTTATGCATTTATGCCCACTGGCTAGCTGCTGGCCTCAACATTGGCTTCCATGACAAGGCCTGCTGATGTCATCCACCTTAAGAGGAGTGGTTGACAAGGCATTAAACAACGTGGCACATGCGATAAGCACTGTGAGCTATAGTGTGTAATACTCTATAGGTAGAAGTTCTAATCTCACATCATCCTACTCTGTGTGTGGGTGAATATGTCCCCATGCTGCACTTCAAACAAGCCCCCATGAGCTGTTTCTGTGCAGTGTTTATGCATTTTATGCCCACTGATTAGCTGCTGGCCTCAACATTGGTGTCTGTTACAAGGCCTGCTGATGTCATCCACCTTAAGAGCACTGGCTGACAGTGTATTATTAGATTAACAGCTTTGCTCATGTGATAAGTATTACACACTAAAGTGTCTAATACTAGTCATCCAACTCTGTGTGTGAATATATTGCAATGCAGCACTTCAGACCAGCCCCTATAAGTTATCTCTGTGGAACCGTGATGCATTTTATGCCCACTGACTAGCTGCTGGCCTCAACATTGTCTTCCATTACAAGGCCTGCTGATATCATCCACCTTAAGAGAACTGGCTGACAATGTATTATCAGATAGTGTGGCTCATGCAATAAGTACCGCAAGATATATTGTATATTACTAGATAGGTAGGGGCTCACAGCATCCAATAAGTGTGTGTGTGTGTGTGTGTGTGTGTGTGTGTGTGTGTGTGTGTGTGTGTGTGTGTGTGCAAATATGTTCTCTGACAGCACTAGCGTCATGCCCATGTGACCTACCCCTGTGTATTGGTTATGCATTTTATGGCCCTGTGGCTAACCTCTGGCCCTAAATTGCTGTCCTCTACATAAGCATCATTGATGTCTGCCACCATCTATAGTTGTACATGCAGACTACCCAGGTGACATGTATCAGTGGTAGTAGAGTGTGTCACAGGATATGAACGCATGGTGACAGTCACTGTCTCCATTGTCCCTGACACACTGTTTTATACATATGCACCTATGGAGTCATGCACATATACTGGCATACCTTGCTGATGTCATATCTCTGCTGTACTGCCTTGCCATCCTGTATGGCTGTATTGCAGCCATGTGTCCATGGTTGCACCGCTAAGACTCCTGGGACAAAAATATGCACAGCTCCATGACACACCTATCATTCTATAACACTACTGCCAGTGTACCATCAGGCAACAAAGATGCACTACATTTGATATGTAGTCCTGATACATGCCAACATATAGTACATATCATAGCCCACAACAACTGCCATGATGTAACACTACTGCACTACACAAACACATGTAAAGTTATATAGCCACTCTCTGCATCAGACACATATATGCAGGTCCCCACATCAATGGCATGGATGGCAGGGATGTGGCACAGGTATCATCACATGCACAGGATGTGGTGTGGGGGTGCCAGAGGCCTAGGCTCTGCCAAACAGTTGACAACATGTGTGTGAGTCAGGAAGGAGTGCTGGTTACATGGGCTATGGAGAGGTGCTGTGTGTGTCTGTAGGTGATCTGCATATAACAGTGGTGTTGGAGTGCGTGCATGTACACAGTCAAGCTCAGTGCTAGCCTTAAACATGTGTATGGTGGACAGCTGTGGACTGTACATGGTAGAGTGGACAGTTCACCATCTCCAGTCATGAACACAGGAAATGGCTTCATGAGGAAGTAGCACGGGCAGCACTATGCCCAAGGTCAGCTGCAGTGCTAGTACCTGACAGTAACTGCTGTCTGCTGGGCTTATGCCCCCATGGGACCACCTAGGACCACATGTCTATGGACTGCCATGTCATGGTGTGGACAGCACACCTTCCTATGTAGCGCTAGATGTACTGCCACTACTGGAATGTGAGTGTGCATAGATATGTGGACTCCCAGTAGATGATGTTGCTGACCTACGTCCATGTGTTCACATGTTCAAGCACAGACAATATGCGCTCAAAGACAGACACTGTCTTAGCCCACTGTCTGTCCACTACATCAGTGAAATGTTCTATGGTGTCACCAATGTGGTGGAGGCAGTCATGGATGTTAGACTGTGCTGTATCCATAACCCTAAGCATCTATCTGGTGTTGCATTCAGCTCATGCCTATGTCTCTATGACAGCCCAAAACATACGTTGAGTGACCCCGTGATGTGACACTTGCAACAGGAGGTGGATGGGCAGCAGTCCTCCTTCAAGCACCTCTGTCAATCTGCCTGTGTGGGACCTCACCAGGTCTCTGGTTATGGCCAGTGTCTACACTCACTGACACCATGGTTCTCACACTATTCTGTACTATGTCACCACTCAAATGTCTGTGACCTCTGGTGACTTTGTATATGTGTGCGCATACTGACTGTGTGCAGGAACAATGGGGGCAGAAGAGTGATGTCAACCTTTGAGATAGATTCAGCCATCGAACACCCAACCTGTTCCTCACTATGGCCACCATCATCATCAGAGTCTGATGAGACACTGACATCAGGTTGTGAGGGGAACAGATTCCAAACTCCCTGTTCACCTATGAGAAGCAAGACAAATGCAGTACATTACCATCTGCACTATGTATGATAATCCAAACAGATTCATACCAATGTGGATCCACAACTGCATTACATGACCCACATCTTCTCATCTCTGATCCCATCCACAACACACACACACTCACAACATGCACAGACAACCCAGGCCCTGTATAACATGCACGTCACATGCATCCGGGTAATGATGCCAGTTCAATACATCTGTGAGGTATGCAGTATGACAGTGTATATGACAGAACTACACATAAAAACCCAGTACACCTGTCTTGGCAATGATATGCCAATTGTAGTAGTACTGCCTCGGGTATGAACCTTCTCCCTATTGTGTTTGAATGGGCATCTTGGAGTAATTGCCTTATGTATAGCAGGCTGCATAGTTGCTCATGACTATAAGTGCAAATATGTTAATGTTTTCACAGATACACACCTGCCATTCCTTAGGCTATGCACTGTTATTATCTACTCCAAAATGGAATGTACCATTATTCTATTCTGGTTAAGCACAACAGTTGTGCAAAAGGCAAAATGACAGCCCTTAACATTCATAGCATGTATCTGATCTGGCAAAACAGCAGCATCACACTTACCAGGTACAGGACCATGAAATCTGGCAACACCTGACATACCTGTGAAAAGGTGAGGGAGAAGTACTGTCAGAAACATCAAATGTTGCAGTGTTACAAGGTACTATGTATGTATATCCACATGCACAGTAGCTAATATGATACTGGCTATATTGCTGACATTCTGAGTATGTGTGCACAATTGTGGTGAAAAGCCAACCCCTTCCCTACAATGCAGATAGACCTGACACCCATGTATTGGTCTGTAGAGCCTGCCACAATGACTGCTAATGTATTATACTGGTGAACACAGTAAGCTTAACTGGACGGTCCTCTGATGTTGACACTGTGGCACCCACCTTGAGGATGTATGGCATGATGTTGACTGGGAGCTGTGGGTTGATCCTAGGTTCACCAGGAATTCCTCTGTTGTTAAGAGTGTTTGTTCTGTTGCAGATCCTCCACAGTGGCAACATGATCCCTGGCAGCAGCAGCTGCCCTTTGATGTGTGGCATTGACCATGGCTGTGACCCGGTGTCGGACCTGCTCATAGTCCCTATCTTGTTGGGCAATATCATTAACAGCCCTCACAACATCAGCCCTCAGTGCTGCCCATTGTTCATGATTGTGGCGACCCCTTGAAAGCAGGATGTGATGGCTGAGTCTGATGGCATCCAGTATAACATCATTTTCTGCAGATGAAAATGGAGGATGTCTCCATCGGTACATCGTTCCTGCAAGACAACAAGAAGGGAACACATTATAGGACCAGATACATGGATGTCTACTATGTACAGACCCTACACATCCATAATGGCCTGCACTATCCACTGCTCTTTCACATGTCATACCCCACAGTTTAATGATACACTACATGTGTGGCTATCACCAAAATAGTAGCAATACTGGGTAATGCCCCTATGTGGTGTGACAGATTTTGCAGTATGTCACTACAGCCATCATTGCAGTTTACTGTGGTGTGTCCCCTATGGGCAAATCCCCACTAATATGTGATACGGCCAATGTTGGACAAATAGCAGTGTGCTATTCCAACAAATATATGGGGACAGTCCAGACATACCAGTGTTACACAATGGCAGACAGCAATGCAAACCTGTTGTCATTTATGTTCCCTGTAGACATCATACCTCTCAACTATGCAAATGTTTGCAGAATGTCGTCATGTTTGCCTCATAGCTGTGGTCCTTCTTGCAAAAACATGTGCATGTTTGAGAAATGGTTGTCCACTGATTGAACTGTCACCTGTCAGACCCCTCAGACAACACTTATGCTACAGTAATATCTGTTACTCTAGTCAAATTCTTACTTTGTATGGCCAGTATGTATACACTGAGTTTGGGCGTTTGTCCCCCCATTAAATATCGCTTTGTCCTGATTTCTTACTGTTGGAAGTTGAGAGGTGTATTAGGCATAGCTCTCAGGCAGACAGAGACGAATGTCCATGAAACAGGGACTCAGCCAGAGTACATCTGTGGACATTCAGGGACACTTTTACAATGTTAGTACTATTTAGTGTGACACTGACAGACAGAGAGAAAATGAATTACAGTACATGGTTTTATGTAACAGGAGTGTACACCCTGTAATCCACTATCTTTATTACAACAGCCAGCTGTTGTAGGAGGGATTGGCAGGGACAGAGCAGAGATGTGATTCATAGCAGGGACAATTGAGAGGCATGCCTGTAGGTGCTGGACAGCAGAGTATCACTGACATGTCAATATCATAGTTTTAATGCTAGCCTACTGTTATAATCCGTATTCCCCATACCTCCATCCTCCCATCTGCATCTCCTTTCATGTGGAAATGTAGTATATACCTGGAAGAGTGATGTATTCCTTTTACTGAAGCAATCCTCTGCAAATGCTTTGCACATGCGCTGTCTGTGAGAGTAAAACCACATACAGATCTGTTGCCATAAGCAGTTGCTTGCCTTTTGTAGGTAATACTCATTAACAGGTAATTGCCTGGGCACCAATCTGTGGTTCAGAATTTCTAATTGCATCCAAAACAGCTGAACTGCAATATTAGCCAATGACATATTACCACAGTGCAATATGTAAGGCCTTCATGTAGGCCTTGGCTCCTTTCTTCATTTTTGAGATGGGCATGTCTGAGATGTGGAGACCACAGCATCACAGAGGGTAAGTACAAATACTGTCCACTATAGAGATGTATGAAGTACGTCTACAGTTTAGCCTCATATGTTTGGCCAGTGTCCCATGACAGTGTGGTCATCTGGCAGGTCACTGGCAAACATTGTGGGTTGAGGTCAGAAGGGGGAGAAAGACATGTGAGTGTCACACTTCATAACCATCAGAATATGCATGGTAATGTAGTAGCTGCTATTCTATCAACTTACTACCATAGGGGCAAACTGTGAAACATGCCCCTATCTCTGGGCCTTTACCCCACCTTTATGTATGGTTGTGTCTGGATCCTATGTTATAGGAGGTTGGGAGGTATTGTCAGTCTGTAGCAGCTGCCATAACATACATTCATGTATGCACCAGGCTGCAACTGCTGCTCTAACCAAGGATACAATGGGGGGAGTGTGATCACTTCGGAGGCCTGCAAGCTGTATGTGTAACTATGGCAGCTGTGTCAGCCCTGTCATTAAAGTAGAGCTAGGGTAAGGGTACCCATTACAGTCCAACTGAGGCATGTGCTTAAGGTGCATGTTTTATACAATAGTGCCAATAGAAGAGTAGTATGCGAGATATAGTTGTGCTATACAAATATGCGCAGTGTATCCCTACCTGCAGGCCTGTGACTTGCAAAACTGGGTAGCTGATAATTCTGAAGTAGTAACCTCTGGGGATTAAAATTGCATGACTTAGTCATTATTTGCTGTGTTCACAATAATGAATTTGAAGTGCAACACACTGGATTTGAACCCAGGACTGCATGTGGCAAAATGTTTTATATACAAGGCATTTAACAGACTTATCTATTGAGTCAGTGCTTTAGTAGGTGTATTTGCCAGATATATGTGCTGGTATACAGGCTGTGACACACGTTGTCTGCATCCATCAGTATGTGCATGGCTTTCAAAGGCAGCTGTTCTGCCACACTGACTGTGCTGTATTCCCATCTATTGGGCTTAATATAGCCTGTTTCCCACCCTTACATGCCATTGGGCAATATTTAAAAATGTGTCACGTCATTTAGCAGTGATGTGACGTGACACGTCACTTAGCAGTGAGCAAACCAGTGCAGCTGAGCTGACCACTACTAAAATCTGCATGCTTAGTGGTGCACAAACCAGCTAAGTAGAACTGAGCAGTGCATAAACAATTTAATCTTTTATTGTGTTTATGCAGTGTTTAGCAGGTCTTAGCAGAGCTTAGCTGGGTGCAGCAGGCCAGTATTTAAAAATAATTTGCATAATTTGTATTTTGAACAAAAATGCTAACTTGCTCTTCCATGTATTCAAACCATGCACCTACTGCACATGAAGCTGTACCTCTAACCATTTAGCTACGTGGATATGTGAAATTTGGTGATATATTTACATATACCTCTGAGGTACCTTTAAGCAGTGCTGAGCACCACAGCTTGCCACACAAACCTGCTCAAGCATGCTTAAACTTGACCTTTACAGACTAATTAAAAATATCCGGTTTCTATTTTCAGATGTCTGGCAAGTGTCTCCACACCACATAGCACTGCTGCACTCTGCACCATGCCGCCCAGACATGTTTTTCAAAAAAAAGATTAAAAAAAATGAAATTACTTTGCTATAATACAATTGGACAGTGCAAGGTATATGTTACTCATCTGCGGACACAGTTAGCACCACGCTCCCTAGACCCTGAGTCCCATGGCTCTCCCTTGGCATAATGTCATGATTAATATGCATGGTGTGCTGCCAAGGGGGAACCATATACACGGACATGGTAATATTCCATGTAAGGTCTACACTATGCCTACACAGATTTTATTAAATCTACGGGCATATCTTTTAATAAACCTGGTAAATTTGGTTTGGTTGCTGAGAGTTTGGGTCAACGTGGACTTTTTTTGGTTAAAAGTAAAAAAAAATGTTAATAGGGTCTGGGGGAAGGCACCCTAAAACAGTATAGAAGAAACCCTACCAGCATCAAAATGCATATGGAAAAACAAGATGTACTAACAAAGACAAAGAAAATGGATAACCTGACAACCACGTGAATCCCTGAAAGAATACAAGATATACAGATGGTGGAATACACAAGACATCATTTGAAAAGATGGTCTTAGGCACTGGAGTATTCAACCCCACTGTAATTGCATACACATTCATATTTGAATTTACATTAATTGTCTATGAAAAATATTTATTGGACAGCTTGACCCTGGACTATTTGACCCCAATTATGCAATAAATAAACAACCACACAAAAACTAAATAAACAGTGTCCCAATTAAATTTAATAATAGCATTTTAATACTAAATACTTTAATCAGGAATTTCATATAGCAATTTAATATATTATTTAGTATTTTAATATGTAAATGTTATTTTTTTAACTTATTATTTAATATGTAAATATTATTAATGTTATGTAATGAGGTGATTTTAGACATTTTGTCAGTGACTGCATCTATGCATGAGCTTTTTTAACACTATTTTTTCTTCTAGTTCTTTTTGCTTATTAGTAATTTTATTATGGTATTTTAATGGGACCAGTTGGTGGCACTAGTTGTTTTTTTTTTTTTTTTTTTTGCTCTTTTATTGACTACAGATTGAGCATTTCATGTTGTATCACTATGGACAGCTTATGGTTTTATGACAGGAATACATTTTCTTTGTAAAAACAAATCTAGCAGGTATTTTTTCATTATTTTATGGTAGCAATGCATTTTCTGTTTTTGACTCATAATCATTGAGTTCATCTCATTCTGTCATGTAATAATGTTAGTTGTGATAGTGATTATTGCCAAGCTTAACATTTTCTTAGCTTATATGATGTTTTAAATCTTTGTTTTTTCTGTAGATGTTGTTCTTATTTTTTTTAATGTGGTAATTTTATATTCTTACATTTAATGGTTTTACAGAAATAAAATCAGAATCTCTTACTGCTGTGGTCAAATCATCCTGGGTCAAAACATCTTGGTATAAATCATCCGGGGTCAAAACGACAGCATCAAATTCTCCTGTACCCATGTAGATCAGTGGTATCATACCAGTCAGCAAGTGGCAAACAATTTGGCAGGGGAGGAATGAATGACAGCAGACCAAATGGAATGGCAAATTTTACAAGAATATTGTGGCAATCAAATCATTTTCCTACTAAACTGACAACAGGAAAATGGTAAGAATAAACCATCAGTTATAAGGTTGCAAGACCTAATGGTCTGACAATTTGTTCAGAGGGTTAAGGTTGTTTGGTACATGGTTTGATTCCCCTCAAATGTTGATTACTTATTGTGTGAGTTTGAGCAAGTCACTTAACTCAATAGTGCTTGGGCATAACAGGGAATTTGCCAAGTATCCTTGATGGTCTCATGGAGTATAAGCTTAGAAACTACTTAATGGAAAGAGAAACCTGCAACCAAGAAGGAAGCAGCTGAAATAGTTTTACAGAAAGAGGAGGTCAGCTCACAGAATGTCATAGAGGGATGGCTGTGAGTGAGGGTGAGGGATGGATGAATGACCAGAGGATTAAACACTTTATTGATGAAAGCAGGTTCATTGGATGAAAGGATAAAGAAATACCCAAATAGCTGTATGCCACATCTTTTTGTCAGAAGTGTTCCTCTTTTTAACATTTTGGAAGTGAAAGTAGCTCTACTGATGAGTCCTTGTTCAGTGACTACAATAGTGGCACAAGGTCTGAGAAACTTTTATCTCACTGATGAATCAGACCTCTTGGGTTAATTGTTGTATTTGGTTCTGGAAAAACAATGTGAATTTCCAGATGTACTTCCACATCCCCAAAACTGCACTTGCTCAGAGATTTGACTTATAGTTTCATAATTATCTTTTGGATTGGCAGAATTCATGCAACGTATGTCCTGAGATATAAACTGCTGGCCAGTTATATCATCTCCCATATGAACCAGAAATCTGAACAGCCTTAATTGATTGCACATTGTTTCAAGAAATGGTAACGTAGGAATATGGGCATTTCACATGCCAGTTCAAAACCATGCAGTGTTTTCATTTGCTTCTAGGTGGGGGTGGGGTGCAGGGTTGTGCTGCCATTCCTGCCCTCCATAATAACTAATGTAACAAATGGGAGAATGAAGAAAGCAGACTTCAATGCTTTTTCATTAGCAGTGCTTCAGTGAATTTTGTTGATGGCATTAACAATTTTACTGTCAGCTTCCTCATCAAACAGCAAGGCAGGAAAAAAAACAAGCAAAAAGAAAATCCTCAAATTAAAAGAAATATTTAAGTGAAACAACAACTGAATGTCTGAGTTATAGCACCGTTTATTTCAGCAACTCCATGCCTATTGCTTTAGACTTGTAATTGATAGTGAAGAAATTAACTGTAAAGGTACACTTTTTATGCCACAGAAATGTCTGTTGTGAGTGCGTACTTGTACTGACTGCTTAGACTTTCATTAAAACAGAAAAAAAAATGTGCAATCATTTTGTGTTAATTGACAGTAATTAAATCACCATATGTGTATCACGTATTTTTAGTACTACACTTTGAATTTTATATATGTGTATGAGGGTATGAATGCATGCATGAAGTTATTGATTGATTATTGATTGATTGGTTAATTTTTGGCTGCACGAAAACATATTCTTGTATCCTGCACTTTTTTTTAATTTGACTTACTTTCTTTCATCCCACAAAGTTGACTTTGTAGAGTGAGCCTTCTTTTTAAAACTTTGAATGTTGAAGTACTTGGAATTCGAAGGCCTACTTTTTTTGTCAGTCAGCAAAAACTTTTAGTTGCTTACAATTCTCTGTAGCTGGCTGAAGATGTTAAGATAGCTATCAAAATGTGGGCTCTGTTTCTGCTGGTTGTCGTACAACACTGTTTTCTGACATACTGTGAAACAGTACAATTAATCTTCCTGACAACCTTCTTGATGCCTTCTCACACCTCTGATTAAAGTTTACCAAAGACAATGGCTGTAAACTTTCTTCTCTGAGTAATAGAAGAAAAATGGTAGATATAACCACTATTGAAAAAAGTTTAATGCAACAGCTTTTTCAGTTCTCCAAAATGTATCATAGACAGAGAAAAAGGTTTCATTTAAACTTGGGATTTAAAAAAAATGCTTAACCCCTTTAATACTAACCACTTTTAAAGACAGCTAGGGCCTTCCTGCTGATTATTTTGGTGATTTTTGTTCACTCTGTATAAAAATGATGTATCCCCAAACCAGTTTATTTATTCTTATTTTATTTGTTTCTTTCTCTGATTTCTTGACAAAGTAGATGGGGTAATCAATGGACCTTTTCCATTCAGGATACAGGGCAAGTGTGGCAATCTCATATACCCTACCTAGAAAATCACATTAAATACCATAGCAGAGCACACTATAATACCACAAAGAGAAGAGAGTATTAACAAGCATATCACCATAACAAGAGGTATGGTACTGCCAGTTGTAATGTATAAATTGCCAGTACAATAATACAAGAATGTAGATATCCTTAAATAATTAACTATAGAAAAGATCAGCAGTTTACAGCATTTCACAACACTTTTTGAGTGCAAAAGTAATGATGTTTAAACAGCTCCCTGCACAAGCTCGAGGCAAAATTGCTTGAGCATCAGCAGCCTGTAGAAAAAAATGGCATAACAACAACATAAGCAATATGGAACTCTAATGTCTGTCATTATCGACTGACCTTAGTCCTCCAAACAGTCTAGAACTAGAATGCAAAATCTGGGACAGGTAAGAAGCATGTGGAGTGGGCTTGCAACAAGGAAACAATAACTGCTGGCCAGTTTTGTGTGTTCCTGTGTATGTGTGTGTGTGTGTGTGAGAGAGAGAGAGGAAAAAGAGAGAGAGAGAAACACTGAAAGTGGGATAGGGATTAACAATGCATTTATGCAACATGCAGTCTGTTAACATTCAATCTTAAAAAAATAAAAAAAAAACATGAAACTCTAATTCTAATATCAGGTATTATTGCCTGACCTTATTCCTTTGTGATTTGTCATGGGCTGTAACTGCTGACTGTGTGTGTGTGTGTGTGTGTGTGTGTGTGTGTGAGTGTGTGTGTGTGTGTGTGTGTGTGTTATAATGTATATATGTATTAGTCTGCACTCCTAAGTGTATGTGTGTGTGCGCGCGCGCGTGTGTGTGTGTGTGTGTGTGTGTGTGTGTGTGTGTGTGTGTGTGTGTGTTATAATGTATATATGTATTAGTCTTTACTACTGAGTGTGTGTGTGTGTGTGTGTGTGTGTGTGTGTGTGTGTGTGTGTGTGTGTGTGTGTGTGTGTGTGTGTGTGTGCGCGCACGCGCGTGTGTTATTATTTATATATGTGTAGGTTCATAGGTAAGTACTAGGCTATCTGCCCGAGGGCATCTGTAAGCCTAGCCAGAATGTGTTGGCTTTCCCCGCACTCTTAGATTAGTTCCCTGTGTCTCTGTCCAGCAGAGCCATTAGTTTCCTGTGCCTCTGTCCAGCAGAGCCACTGCAGTGATCCCTGGGGTAAATTCTCTGTTTCCCATCCACTCATCAAGGTTTCCTTTGAAGAGTGTTAGTGAGGGGTTCTGCCTAATTTAGATTGGAATCCTATTCCAAAGCATGTGGAGTGTCTGTGACAGGAATCTATCCCTCCAGCATGTTCTATTTATCGTTGTGGTGAGGTTTGGATCCCCAGAGCATGTGGCTCTCGGGGATTTGTTTTTTTTTTTTTTGGTGGAGCATGTCCATCAATTCTGGGTTGGACATGGCCTTGTATGTCAGGCAAAGATCACCTCTGAGTAAGCGGTATGCGACTGAGTACAGCTGGAGTTTCTTCAGTCGGGCTGCATAGGGCATCTGTTTGAGGCCAGTAATCCTCTTGGTGAGGTACTTCTGTGGTCATTCTAGCTGTTGCAGGTGTCTTGTAAGGTACATCCCAAATAGGGCATTGTACTCTATGATGGGTCTGATGAGTGATGAGTATAGGGGCACAATAACCTCTTTTGTTCTAGATGCAAAGCCTTTTGTGATTAGGTGGGCCACATAGAAGGATTTTCTAACCCCCTTGGCAATATAATTATCAAAGGAGAGATTACTATCTACTTGGGTCC
Organism: Protopterus annectens; assembly: GCF_019279795.1. Lineage (NCBI taxonomy): Eukaryota > Metazoa > Chordata > Ceratodontiformes > Protopteridae > Protopterus > Protopterus annectens. The sequence goes on along the minus strand of NC_056744.1, from coordinate 553,936,914 downwards.
CAAGATCCCTTATTACATTTTCTGTATTTAGGGGACTACCACATATGTGGTAGTTCATGGGTACTTTGTTTTTTCCAAAGGGGATGACTATGCACTTTTTGGCATTTAGCTTGAGGCCATGATTTTGACACCAGGTATCCATCTCAGTGAGACCCTTCTGGAGGATGTCTCTATCAGCCGGAGAGTCAGTTATGACCCCCAGTTTGCAGTCGTCTGTGAACTTGGTCAGCCATAGTCCTCCTGTGCTTGCCTGTATCTCTGAGAAGTCTATACCGAACAGAAGGGGTCTCAGGACTGAGCCCTGGGGGATGCCACTTGTTACCAGTTTAGAGTCGGACCTAGAGCCTGGGACTCTCACCGTGTGGGTTCTGTCCATAAGCCAATTGGCAATCCATCCCGTGACGTAGGGGTTTATGTTCAAGCTGGTGAGTTTGTCTATAATACCAGAATGGGGGATGGTGTCGAAAGCCTTTGTGAGGTCTAGGTAGGCTGTGTGGACCTTTTTTCCCTTGTCTAAAGCCTTGGTAACTGTCTCAAAGAAGTCCACGAGGTTTAGGAGGCCAAACAAAGCCAAACTGGGTAGGGTCCAATGTTTGGAGGTTCCCAATGTCTCTGTTAATGAGTTCCATGATGATGCACTTCATAGCCTTGCAGACCAGGCTAGTCAGGCTTATAGGGCGATAGTTCCTGGGGTCTGTTGTGGCTCCACCTTTGTGGAGTGGGTTAACTGTGGCTGTGTGCCACTCTATGGGTACGTAGCCCATAGAGAGGCTGAGTTTGAACAGTGTGTTTAGGTGATGGGTTAGTTCATTTTGGAGTTTGTGTAAGACATAGCCTGGGAAACTGTCCGGTCCCATTGAAGCTGTGTTTTTGTCTTTGGATAGAGCTGTTTTAACCTGTGTGTCAGTGATTGCTGGGGGCTCTACATTCTTCTGGTATGGTTAAGGGCCCTTTAGGGGGTGAGAGGGGGGTGATGTTTGCACTAAACCTCTCTGCCAGAATGTTGGCAATATCAGTTGGTTCAGTATATTTTGTGCCATTCTGCACTAACTCAGAGTAGCTCTGAGAGTTTCCATGTAGGTTTTTGACATAGCTAAAGAATGCTTTGTGGTTATTTTTGGATCCCTTGGAATTTTTTCTTTCGCAGCTAGCCTTGGATGATTTTATGAGGGATCTTAGTTTCTTGCTGACACTGATCAGGGATGTCTTTCCTTCTTGGGATTTTACTCTTTTCTGTAATAGTTTCCTCCTTCTATTGTATAGCTTGTTTATGGCAGGGGTCCACCAGACTGGTTTCCTTTTCTTGGGAAGTGAGTCTTACTTTAGCTTGGGATAGCACAATCCATGCATTCTTGCAGGTGCTCATAGAGTGCCTTTGTAAGGGATTCAGCAGCTTGGACAGCAGTGTCCTTTAGCATGGGGGCTGTGAACCTTTCCACCTCCGTCTTAAGTAATGTAAAGTTTGTTTTTGAAAAGTTTTTCATGGTGGTTTTCTTGACTGGGGGTGGGGGCAGAATGTGGATATCCAGAGTGATTAATCTATGGTCTGATCTAACCAGTGAGGGGTTGACCTCCGGTATAAAACACTGGTCGCCCATGTTGGTGATTACCAGGTCCAATCTGTTGTCACCTCTGGTGGGGGTGTTGACCAGTTGATCCAGGGCATTCGAGTTTATAAATTGTAGGCAACATTGAGCAAGGGAGTTACTACTTGAGTAGTTCTCCCAGTTAATGTTTGGGTAATTGAAGTCACCCAATATTAGGGCATTTGGTAGGACCTTCATATTTTCCAGTGTCTCCAGAAATGCGGAATGGGGTCCTGAGTCATAGTGGTTTATCTTTAGTAAGCTACAATTTGAATTACAGTTTTGCCCATTGTTAGTTGCACATGAATGATCTCTGAGGCATTGTGCTACAGCACTAACCTGGAGGTGTGGGTATCCTTGATGAATATGGATACACCCCCGCCTTTTGTGTTTTGGTACGGGTTCTGTGGGCAAAAAGTATGGTATGAGTTATAGCCTGGTAGTGCTGGGGTGCTCTCTGGAGCCTTAAACCAGGTTTCTGTTACTGCACAGATATCAATGTTCTCCATACTGAGGAGTGCCTCAAGTGCATGCATTTTGTGGCTTAGACTTCTGTCGTTGAGTACCATTACCCTTAGTTTTTGGTTACTTGTGGTATTTACGGTGGTGGGTTTGTCTTTTGAGCCTTGCTTAAAAAAGGCACTATGGGGGCGGCAAAAGCCTTGGCCAGTATTCGAAAGCCTAAGGGTGACAGGTGAAAGCCATCTCTTGTGAAGCAACGTGGCTTGTCGAGCATGTCATCCCAGGCGGACAGATACTGGATTCCCTTTGAATGACACCAGAAACTTAGCCAGTTGTTGAAATTGATAATTTTTTATTTATACTGTGGCATCATTCTTGGTGAGGGCAAGATGCTACTCAGGGTCAGGGTCATACAAGCCTGGGCTACATGATCAGAAAGCTCTTCCATGTTTCTTTCATGTAGTCCAGGGAGGTACGTCTCAGGTCATTCACACCAACATGGACAATGACAGAGTCATATTTGTACTTGTTCTGGAGTGACCTGAGTGCTTGTGTTATGTGGCAGATCCTGGCGCCTGACAGGCAGCTAACTGTAACCTTCTCCTTGTTCAGCCTAGTTAGTAGAACATCAGTGTGCCTGACTATAGAGTTACCTATTACTAGTGTGTTGGGTATGTTATTTTGCTTTAAGGGCTATGATTGCATGGCACACTGATTATGTGAAGTGTGTGTTTCATGGTTTGTGATGGTGTGTGGAGGTTGCTTGGGTGTCTGCTTTGGAGGTCTCTTTTGCTTTTGCAGATTTTTATTTCTAGCCTCCGAGTATGTTTTCATGTATTTATGTGTGTTATTTGCCGATGTTGGTTTAGTAGGTCTATGTGAGACTGGTGTTGTGTTGCAAGTATTTTCCTTCTCCTCTTGACTGTCAGTTCCAGTCTTGGGTTGAGAGAGCTTTTTGTAACATTCTCTCAAAATGCCCAGATTCACCAGTTGGACTAGAGAGTGCACCTGAAACTGCCCTTTGGACATGCCTGAATAGGTAAAGTGAGCTGTTTTACTGATTGGCTGGTAGGGACGAATAGAGAGCCTTGTCATTCTGGACAGTATAGGGGGGGGGTCTAGAGCTAGGGTTAATTAGTGCTTGCTATGGGTTTTGAGCAAGTGCTGGGCTGTGAAATGAATGGTTTGAGTGCTTAAGTTGAAAGTTTGTCTAGTTCCAAGGGAAAAATTGAAGAGTAGACTTTGTGGAGCCGGGAATAGTTTAACCCTAGCTGCTCGGCACGCAAAAATGTGCAAATGCAGTTTTTATAGCAGGGAAATGAAAGCGATAGAAATTAGCCCAAAATGGCCAATAAACTGCTAACTTCTGGGCTGAAACCACTCCTTCAGGGACAGATAGGCTGCTCAAAGCTACCCTCTCTCACAGGTGAACAGAGAAACTTCCTTCTATCCAAGTAAGGTATGGGCAAAACAGAAACTTGTAACACAGCCCTGTATTCAGCAATAACCTGAAAACTGGACTATACTAGTTCAGAAAGTCGGGAAACAAGTATATATTTTTTGTTTTTTTTCAGAAAATAAAGCAGATACAATAAAAAAAAAACACTTTAAATGCACAGAAATGTACTTCTGAGTGTGTGTGTGTGTGTGTGTGTGTGTGTGTGTGTGTGTGTGTGTGCGTGTGTGCGCGTGTGTGCGTGTGTTTCTATGTATATATGTATGAGTCTGTGCTTCTGAGTGTGTATGTGCGCGCGCCCGCGTGTGCATGTGTGCATGTGTGTGCGTATGTGTGTGTGTTTCTATGTATATATGAATGAGTCTGTGCTTCTGAGTGTGTGTGTGTGTGTGTGTGTGTGTGTGTGTGTGTGTGTGTGTGTGTGTGTGTGTGTGTGTTATTATGTATATATGTATTAGTCTGTACTTCTGAGTGTGTGTGTGTGTGTGTGTGTTTCTATGTATATATGTATGAGTCTGTGCTTCTGAGTGTGTGTGTGTGTGCGTGTGTGTGCGTGTGTGTGTGTGTGTGTGTGTGTGTGTGTGTGTTTCTATGTATATATGTATGAATCTGTGCTTCTGAGTGTGTGTGTGTGTGTGTGTGTGTGTGTGTGTGTGTGTGTGTGTGTGTGTGTGTGTGTGAGATTGTGTATGTGGGTGAGTACACATGCATTTGTTTGTGTAGACATTAAATACATATTTTATTTTGGATGTAAAATACTTCCTCCAACAGCAATTTTATATGCTACAGTAAGCTTGAAATATTAGGCGGAGGAATTATTTTATATCAAAAATATATTTAATAAAGTATTTATTAATAAAAAATGCAAAACAATTTAACACATTGCTCATTCACTAAGTGAAATAATGCCCTCCAGGGTGGGCATTATCAGGTAATTAATGTCCTTTTAGGAGTGGTAGCACCCTCCACCTGTGGTGCTGGGCTACACAACGTGTTAGTTCCTTGGTAGCATCCACTCTGTTGGACATTATTGCTGCTTGTCTTATATCTGACAAAAATATTCTTGAATGTAATGCATTATAAAATGTTCGGTATGTCATGTATGGTAAACTGAGTCATCCATTAACTGAAATCCTTTTTCAAATATAAGTCCTTTTTAAAAATATGTAATGGAGGCTGCTGCTATGCTGGTAAACGCTCGTGCAAGCAGTATAAATCAAAGTTATACTAAATCAAAATGGCAGGACTGAGCGAAAACAAGTGTAACACTTAAAGTTCAAAGTACTTTATTATCAATAATTAATAAGATAAGCGCTTTCACTGTGTAGCTTCATCAGATCTTACATTCATTCTAAGATTCCACATCTTATATATACACAGGTTTTAAACAATTAATCAATCAAGTAAGTTAATTGGTATGATTATTTAAAGAAGCAGGCAGACATCAAAGACCCAGCTTAATATACAAATCTGATAATGATAAAACCATTTAAAAACAATCTCATATATAAAGTATACATAGGAAACACATATATAAAAAAGTTATTTATAAAAAACTATATAAAAAACATATCAGTACATATATATTTGTAATTAAAATAGATATTAGTGTGAGAAAGATTCTATAGACAAGTATGCTTAATGTCTAACATATAAAATTTCATATATATGTATGTATAAATTAATATAATGTCTTATAAAATAAAGTAACCACACTACATGTGGTAACTAAATCTATGACGTAATGACATGGTAGTGATATAAAAGACAATTCATTTACAGAGAGATAGAATACCTATTTCTAGGGGGTTTATCTAATGTTTCTACGCTGTCTTAATTTTGGCTTGATAGAGGCCCTATCATTGAGGCCTAATCCTTTATCTGATCTTAGTAGAATTATCCATTCAGTTTCCTTACTCTCTGTATATATCTTAATGTCACCCCCTCTAGAGTTGGGAGTAATTACTTCAAGTACCTTGAACAAAATCTATGTGTGTCATCATTTAATGCTACATGCTTGGCAAGGGCATTATGTAATGTACCTTTCCTTATGTGATATACATGTTCCCTTATCCTATCCCTCAGTGGCCGATTTGTTTTACCAACATAGAAGGATGAACATAATTGACAAACAGCTAGGTATATCACATGAGAAGTCATGCAGTTGGCTTCAGCTCTTATATTAAAAACTTTCTGTTGATCAGGATGAAAGAATTCTGTCTTACTGTCTATGTAACAACAGAAATTACAGCGACCACAGCGTCTTGTGCATCCATTCTGTATAGATTTCCTATCAAATTTAGGATGGCATAACATTCTTTTTAAGTTGTGTTTATTCTTAAAGATAAACCTCGGTGTTTCTCCTACTATCTGTTTAATTTCTTCATCTATCTGTAATATACCCCAGTGTTTGTCTATAATCTGCTTAATCTCTATATGATCAGATGAAAAGAAGGTGGAGAATTTAGTGAAAGATTCACTCATATTTTGTTTCTCATTATAGCTAGCACTGTTGGATCCAAAGTATGGCATAGCTGAAGTGGAGCATAAATTGTACACTTCGTCTATCTCAGAATGTATTTCCTCGACTTTATATCCTCTGTTTAATAGTCTATATTTCAAATCATTTATCTCAGTGTGAAATCCCTCTTCCATTGGATTCAGTCTGGAAGCTCTAATAGCTTGTCCTTTCACAATATTTCTAAAGACAAAAGGAGGGTGCATACTGGATCTTAGAAGCAATGAGTTAACATAACATGTTTTACGATGAACTCCAGTGTTAATTAAATTATTATGTAGCCTCTCTATATATAAGTCTAGAAACTCAATTCTATCCTCTGAAAACTTCATGGTAAACTTAAGACATGGTATTAAATTGTTCATGATTAGGTATGTGGATTCAAGTTGTTGGGGTGTCCCTTTCCAAAGAATAAAGACATCATCCACAAAACATCTGTAAAATATCACATGTTTCTCAAAGAAATTTTGTAGAAATAATGTATGTTCTTCCCAATGTGCAAGAAACATATTGGCATAGCTGTTGGCACAAGATGTACCCATGGCTACGCCATCTTTCTGTCTATAGATGTTATCCTTGAACATAAAGACATTATTTTCTAAGACTAATTCCAAAAAGTGACCTATTAAGTCAATAAGTACATTGGTATAGTCACTGTGATTTTTCAGGTACTGTAATGTATAATTCAAGCCCAGTTCATTGGGAATCACTGTGAACAGTGACTGTATGTCAAATGTGACAAATAAATAGTCTTTAGTGATTGTTTTGTCTTGAATACAATCATAAAATTCTGTAAGGAATTGTTTAGTGTCTTTTAGTACTATTTTATTAACTTCAAATATGCCTCAACGAGTGGGTGATGGGTTGGCACGAAATCACTTAGTCTCTTAAATGTGAATGCTTCTGTTTTAGAAGTATTGCTAGTTTGGGTTGAAGTTAACTGAAGATGAGTTATATGTATACTATGCAGATAGAGTAGAGCAAAAAAGATGTAAAAGGAGAGATAATTTAACTTATAAAGAAAGAGTAAGTCTAAAACAATTACAGGAAGACCCTACTATAGTTATTAGACCAGCTGACAAAGGAGGCAGCATTGTTGTTATGGATATGCAAAATTATATCGGAGCAATGACAGAATTGATGCAGGACAAATTCTATGATTTAATAACAAAAGACGATGTTATAGAAACTATAAGATATGTGAAGAATACGCTAGAGGATATTTTCAAAAGTAAACTGATTGACAAGGAATTATTTGACTATCTTAATATTCTAACACCTACTATACCAGTTATTCAAGGACAGCCGAAAATACACAAGGATAATAAGAACCCACCCATGAGACCAATAGTTTCTGGACGAGGTTGGGTCACAGAACATCTATCAGTATTTGTAGAAAAACATCTGAGGGCTGTACTAAATAAAAATAAAATAGTACTATATCAATGTACTTATTGACTTAATAGTTCACTTTTTGGAATTAGTCTTAGAAAATAATGTCTTTATGTTCAAGGATAACATCTATAGACAGAAAGATGGCGTAGCCATGGGTACATCTTGTGCCAACAGCTACGCCAATATGTTTCTTGCACATTGGGAAGAACATACATTATTTCTACAAAATTTCTTTGAGAAACATGTGATATTTTACAGACATTTTGTGGATGATGTCTTTATTCTTTGGAAAGGGACACCCCAACAACTTGAATCCACATACCTAATCATGAACAATTTAATACCATGTCTTAAGTTTACCATGAAGTTTTCAGAGGATAGAATTGAGTTTCTAGACTTATATATAGAGAGGCTACATAATAATTTAATTAACACTGGAGTTCATCGTAAAACATGTTATGTTAACTCATTGCTTCTAAGATCCAGTATGCACCCTCCTTTTGTCTTTAGAAATATTGTGAAAGGACAAGCTATTAGAGCTTCCAGACTGAATCCAATGGAAGAGGGATTTCACACTGAGATAAATGATTTGAAATATAGACTATTAAACAGAGGATATAAAGTCGAGGAAATACATTCTGAGATAGACGAAGTATACAATTTATGCTCCACTTCAGCTATGCCATACTTTGGATCCAACAGTGCTAGCTATAATGAGAAACAAAATATGAGTGAATCTTTCACTAAATTCTCCACCTTCTTTTCATCTGATCATATAGAGATTAAGCAGATTATAGACAAACACTGGGGTATATTACAGATAGATGAAGAAATTAAACAGATAGTAGGAGAAACACCGAGGTTTATCTTTAAGAATAAACACAACTTAAAAAGAATGTTATGCCATCCTAAATTTGATAGGAAATCTATACAGAATGGATGCACAAGACGCTGTGGTTGCTGTAATTTCTGTTGTTACATAGACAGTAAGACAGAATTCTTTCATCCTGATCAACAGAAAGTTTTTAATATAAGAGCTGAAGCCAACTGCATGACTTCTCATGTGATATACCTAGCTGTTTGTCAATTATGTTCATCCTTCTATGTTGGTAAAACAAATCGACCACTGAGGGATAGGATAAGGGAACATGTATATCACATAAGGAAAGGTGCATTACATAATGCCCTTGCCAAGCATGTAGCATTAAATGATGACACACATAGATTTTTGTTCAAGGTACTTGAAGTAATTACTCCCAACTCTAGAGGGGGTGACATTAAGATATATACAGAGAGTAAGGAAACTGAATGGATAATTCTACTAAGATCAGATAAAGGATTAGGCCTCAATGATAGGGCCTCTATCAAGCCAAAATTAAGACAGCGTAGAAACATTAGATAAACCCCCTAGAAATAGGTATTCTATCTCTCTGTAAATGAATTGTCTTTTATATCACTACCATGTCATTACGTCATAGATTTAGTTACCACATGTAGTGTGGTTACTTTATTTTATAAGACATTATATTAATTTATACATACATATATATGAAATTTTATATGTTAGACATTAAGCATACTTGTCTATAGAATCTTTCTCACACTAATATCTATTTTAATTACAAATATATATGTACTAACTGATATGTTTTTTATATATATTTTTATATATAACTTTTTATATATGTGTTTCCTATGTATACTTTATATATGAGATTGGTTTTAAATGGTTTTATCTTTATCAGATTTGTATATTAAGCTGGGTCTTTGATGTCTGCCTGCTTCTTTAAATAATCATACCAATTAACTTACTTGATTGATTAATTGTTTAAAACCTGTTTATATATAAGATGTGGAATCTTAGAATGAATGTAAGATCTGATGAAGCTACACAGCGAAAGCGCTTATCTTATTAATTATTGATAATAAAGTACTTTGAACTTTAAGTGTTACACTTGTTTTCGCTCAGTCCTGCCATTTTGATTTACTATAACTTTTCTTTTTAAAAATATGCTTTGCAAAGCTAAATTAAAGCACTGACAATTATATAGTCATTCAATAAGCAGACAGGCAGCAAGAAAGCTGAAGCAGATAACAGTAGTAGGAAAAGAAGAACAATAACAGCAGCAACAAAAAGAAGAAATTAGAAAATTAGAAAATATTCTGGGTGGAACAGTGCCACATCAGTTAGCTTGCTGCCTCTCAGTGTTTGAATGTCCAGTTTGGCTAAAAGTAGGAATGCCTTCTAAATTTGCACATCTTTCCTGTGTCTGATGAGGACTTTTCCAGTTGTTCTATTCTCCTCCCATATCCCAAAGATATTCCATAGGTGAATTGCCACTCTGTAAACTAGTCATAGGTGCACATGGTATGATTATGTCTGAGTGTGCATAGACATCCTGGAATAGACTGGCACACCATCGAGGATTAGCTTCCCTGCTTTGAACACACTGAGCATCAGGGAAGTATCCAGCTGCACCAAGACGATAAACTGGAATAATCTGATGTCTTTTTTGATGATGCATTTTGTGTCATCAGGTTAACCGGGCTATGTAAGAGCAGAATATCAGATATTTGCCAGACACATTGCTCAAGTAAAGTATCTCTTGTGGGATAGGACAGCAGAAGTTACTTCTTTGGAACGTACTTAAAAGAATTGAGAATATGATGGACTCTTACTGCATGGATTAATAGGTATACTAAATACAATATATTATGAGTTGTGTAGGATTTTATGTTACATTTGTATAGACTAGAAATGGATTACAGTTCTACCGTCTGGAAACTTCCTACTGTTATTGGTCAGCAGTGTCAGGACATGGATGAGGCAATATTACAGCCAAACTAGCATTAAACATGGGGAATGTAGACAGTTCCTCTGCCCTAGGCAGCTCTCACTTTGATACCCTCCTTCCCCATAAGGAGGCTATCAAAAACCTCCTAGATCTGTTAGCTAAAGGGACTTTATCTGGACTAGACATTTGTACTCTGTTTCTTGTTAATCATGTTACCCTGTGGGTCACAGGTGAGATATCAGATCTGACTCAAGCTTTTTGGATTACCTGTTTTGTAATGTAGATGATAGATGGTATAAGAAAATACCTTTCACACACATATGGCTCTTGTTCAAAATCACTTATTTTTGTGTGTCCAAAACTGAATGGCTTCAGGATGGTATTATTAGTGAAAGGTAGACTTTGTTATAACTTTGTGTTTATGGAAGGCACAAGACTGATATTTGAAATTGGTGTCCTGTTCTCAATGCAATTCCAAGAACAAAATCTTTATTAAGATTTTACCTCTGCATTCACTTTTGTCTTCTTGTATTAATAAACAATAAGCTGTAAGGCTTTCCAGGATGAAAGTTCAAGAAATGATACTTCTCATTAAAAACATTGTGAATGTCATTAACCAGGGGCATGGCACTTCTAAATTGGTGTGTCCTGTTGTTGTTGTCTTTCGGCTTTTCCCGGTTAGGGGTCACCACAGCAGAACTCTGGTCCGCTAATGATTGGCAGTAGATTTTCACGAACGCTGAGGTGCCAGCTCGACATTCAACCTTCAACGAAGGCACGCCCATGTACGCATGTCTTTTGAACGCCCACCCAACCATGGGGAGGACATGCAGACTCCACACAGAAGGCACTCCCTGCACTCTAGCCAAGAATTGAATGGGAGACCCTCTTGCTGTGAGACAACAACGCTACCGCTGCACCACCGCAGTGTGTCCTGTAAGATACATAAATCCTTTGACAGTTTACATGACTAAGATACTTAGGATAATTTACTACCTAATAGGTTTGGTGCTAATTTGTTTGCAATGCCTCCAGTCATCCTATGTCATTGCATGAGTTTGTGCGCTGGTTAATAGTTGTTTTTTTTTTTTTTGTTTGTTTTTTTTTTTTAGAATAAACAAAGATGGGGAGGTGGTTCAAACAGGTAAGACCCCTGAGCAGCTGTAGTTTTTGTTTAATTATGACTGTGGTGAAGTTAACATGTGAGATCATTTTCTGACTTCCTCACTGGCACCCAGTTACTGGTATTCATTTTTAATATTCCATTTAGGCAGATGGTATTGTTTTGACAATTTGAGGTGCTCCTGCTTGAGGGAGCTACTTTAAGTTGCACAAATACATTTAAGTCATGTGGGGATCTGCCTTAATAAGGATAAATGTAAAGGCTTGGAAAAGTGAGATAATAAGAGGAATAGATTTTACTGAGCAGACACACAAAATCCTTTTCAATATTTTTGAACAGAGCTAAAGTGTTTCTGAACATTGGTCAAAACTGCCATAATGAGTGCAAAATCCAGTTCCTTTCTGGAAGACATTCAAGCTGTCTTCCTGAAAGATGATTTATGTCATCAGTGGAAATTTGATGGATATGTTGGTATATTTTGTTGGGGCATACATTCTAAAGACTCAGCATGGAAAACAAGTGCTCAATATATATATATATATTTTTTTCCTTTTTTTTGGGGGGGGGGTCATATTTGACACCTATGAAATGGTTTGTTATTTACATTGACCTTCACAAAAATAGATTACAGTTACTTCAGACATTTTTTTTCATTTCTCTATATTTTATTTCTACTATCTGCCTTTCATAATAGGCATGGTAACTTTTGGGGGCTTTACATGTACCTGGAATATCAATATTTTTGGGATAGCATTTTTGTGAATAAAAGACATCACACAGAGGTTGGCAGTGCATTGAGTGGTTACCAATACAGATACTTTTTGCAGAAGATAAACATCATGACCTTAGATAAACACAAGAAAATCTGGTACAAAAAGATTATGTATAGATTTTTCTTTGGCAAATGGGTGTGCTTCCATAACTGTTAGACAAATACTTGTCAACAAACACAGGTGACATCTTTATGAAAGTGTCTCTCAATGCAAAGATGTTCTTTAGCAACTTTCATTGTATAAGCCTCCTGTTAAAGGAAACATGTACTATAAAATTCAGGCTGAAAGGAAATGTCAGGATTGTAATGTTAAGGAGGATGAAATTAATGCTTTCCTGACATTTCAACAACAGCAGGGTTTTGGGTTGAGGTCTGCATTTTGTTTTCAATTTCACAGGATTAAACACTTAGGTTTACATAAAATGTTCTCTGGTGATTATAATACTCCCTGACATAACTGGATGCAAGCTATGGATAGGCTGTTGTGCCAAATATGTGGTTGGCTTTTAGGTGTCAAGCTATTTTATTTAACAGAATGTGTTTCCTAAGTGATGTTACACACCTTCATTTTTGATTATGGCAAAAAGATTCAGGAGGATGAATAGTTTTTGTACATATCATTTGATATGGCATATTGTTTGACTATTGTCTCTTTTTTGATATGCCAATCTACAGCGCCACATCTGCCTATATGTTAATCAACATTCATGCATTTGTATGTATTTGTCTCTACAGATATGTCACTCTACAGTTCTGTATTTGTATGCATTTAACCTGGCTTTACTCTGTTTGGCAAATAATGCTGTTAATTACTCAATTTCTTTTGTTATGGAATATTTTATATCTACATAAGCTATAACTGGGACTGCAATTTAATATATAATGTAAAAGATAACATACTCAGGAGTGCAGCATGCCTCATGCCGTGTGCTATATAACACTATCAGAAAGCACCATCGTCTCCTGATCTTCAAGCACTAAAGGCAGTTGCATTTGCTGTGGAGTCGCTATCATGCACAGCAACAGGGATACATCACGAACCTCATATTATTGCATTAACAACAAAATATGCTATTAAATAACAATGCAGTCTTAACTCATACATATAGTGATGCTGCCTGTAAACAAAATCTAGTGCATCTCATGTTCAAATGACGAGCAGTCACTTTCACAAAAGACAATATCAGAAATCAGAAACTTACTTTGTGTGCAGAAAAGCAAGGATTGCTCAGTGCCTCCAAAAATATAGCTTCAGTGGTCAGTACGGTAGGGGAAGAATTGTACTATCAGTGTATTAATCAGCATGATAATCTCCTTCCCCTTTCTAAATTGCTGTCATGGAGAATGCTACATGGATAGTGAAACTGATAAACAGTACCATTACTAGAGTGGGGGCAAAAGGAGTAA